>NW_020451140.1:210414-225414 GCF_003343035.1 Apteryx rowi
AGGAGTTAAAAAACAAAACGAAACAAAAGCAATCCACAGATTACACAAAACTAATAAAAGAAAAGAAGTTGTCCTCCCTCTACTTTCAGAACTAGTAACGTTAAACTATGATCTCGTGAAATTATGRGTAACTGAGGCTTCATCCTTAAAATTATTCAGCCTAATTGCCGTTAACAGTCAGTCGGGCTTGCCTGATATTTCCGTGTTCACACATTCCTGTATGCATTGCTCATTTAATCTGAATTCATCTTTCTTGCACATGTACATTCTCAAACAGTATTTTTATGACATAATCACATACTGTCTCTGTTACTGGACCCTTCTTGGGTCATATATTGCTGTAAGTCATTGTTTTAATGTGCTTAGGTATATGCTGAGGGGGAAGGAAGACTGGTAGAAGTTAAATTTAAGAAACAGGCAGCTTGGATAAATATAAAAGGGGGAAGGATCACAGGAAGTGGGCGAAAACCTTTGATCTGGACTTATAAAACCAGTTTGAAGAGGGGATTAAAAAGAAAACCCACATAATTTTCCACCTACTCATCTAATGGACAACCTGTCTCCTCCCAAAATGTAAAAATCCACATCAGACTGTAATATCAAAATGCTTTTGGAAAACCTGAAAGTAAAAATCATTCTAGAGGAAACAAGCTTGTCATGTAAATAGAAATATTAATTATTTTGTCAAAAATCTCTAAACTTTTATTGATATTTTGGAAATGAAGCTTATATTTGTGGAGTTCCATGTTCTTGATGAAAAATACTTCGAAAAATGAATAAGAGACCATATTTCATTTCTGTAGAAAAAAAAATACAGTGAAGGGACATTAATCTTGACCATCTTCCAAAGGCAGCTGGTGTCATGGGACATAGCTAATACACACTGGCCAGGGCTTTTTTCACCTAACTTTAGTCATCTCCAGTGCAGATGTGAGCTAGTACCCTTGGCTCTATCATTTGTGGAGAGAAGTAGACATTTTCACGAGAAATGTCTCTCTTCCTGATTTAGAAAACAGACTAAACAGACAAAACATACCTTACTTTGTTTATTTGATTACTTCTCTCTATTACTACAAAGAGATCTAATGTCTATATACTCTAAAGAGTAGCTTGGATGGAGATGTTTGTATGATAAAGCTCTAGAGTTAAGGAGCATGACTGTACCCTGACTAAATGAAAGAATAAGTCTAAGTTTATAACCACTCAGACAAGTTTAGCATATTAGAAAAGACGACTGAGGTAATTTCATGATGATCTACACAYACCTTAACAGGAAAAAAAGATTAGCTAGTAAAGTGCACTTTAATTTAGCAGAGAAAGCCCAGAAAAGAGCTGAGTCATACAAGTTCAAACTATAAAGTGGACATTTTCAGCAGTGAGAAAGACTGAATATTGCAGCAAGCTCCGCAAGGAGTTCTAGATTCTCTCTGTTTCTGTACCATGAGTACAAGCTTCATCGGAAATGATGCTCAACATATACAAAAGGGTTAAAAACAGGGACGGATGTGCTATGCAGGAGGTCAKACAATACAGTTTGGCAATTCCTCATAATTTAGAAAAATAAAAATCTGAAAATCTATTTCTTGCCCTTTTTCCTCCACACAATACTTCTTTATATAATATACCAGGTTGGTATGGAACTTTTTAGTGCTCCATGCATGCAGCAAAGCTCTGATAGCCCCTACAGACATATAATGGAGAGTCTTACTTTCTATGTATTTCAGAAATAGACTTGTAGTCAAAAATACAGTCTAGCCCTCACGATTTAAGTTCTATATAAATGATTTATGATTCTGACTTCAGAGCACCAGGCCTGAACCTGGTGCACCAGCGTCTGAGATCACGTTATGCCTTTCCAACCAAATGCCACTACTTCAGGACAAAACTTGGAACACACACCAGCTCAGTTTGTTTTATTTTTGAAGACTTTTAATTGGAGTTGGCTGAATCTTCATTTCTATCCCTTCTGTCTTTTTCTCCTGTTTCTCCACTCCCCCCTCCTGAGGTAGTAGCAGGAAACCACATGAACCACAGGTATATATACTGCAGGCATCACTGCTCTGCTGTTATGTTCTACTGCATTGAAGAAAATGAATCTTTTCAAACAGGTGAATTTTCCAACAGAAATGGACCAAACAGACTCAGTTCATTGAATAGAAAATGTAATGGTGATCTAAACCTATTACCTTCAATGGAGTCTGTGACATTTTCTTCAAGCGTATTGATCTGCTGGAGAGGGAGGTGGGGGACCGAGGGAACAGGGAACTTTATTTTTTTACTTACTGTGTTGCGTCAGTCATTGTAATGCTAGTCACAATGTATAAAAGAGTCGTGGCATCAACAGGGTTAGTCCTTTTGTAGAAGCTGCAATAAATGCGTTTGCAAGGCAGAATTAAAAAGCTGGTTTAGAATCAATTCCATGTATATGCTAAGAATAAACCTTATTTTCCCCCATTCCCCCCAACGTTTTCCCTCGCACAATAGCCAAACTGATTACAGCCAAACCCACCCAGCACTTGTCCAATGGTCCATTCTTCTTTCACAATTTGTAATACCTTTCAGCTAGTTAATCACATTTCTCCCCTTGCATATCTCCTTCTACTCTGCTGTTAATAGAGACTGAACTAATTTCAAATCTTATTTAACCTAATTTGGATTGGCAACATGTCCTTTAGGAGAGACAAAAAAAAGAACACCACTAGCATGTTTCTTGTACATTTTCTTGGATTTTTTTTGTTTTGTTTTGTTTTCTTGTAGAATCATGTCTCTAGAGATTAGCAAGACAGCAGAGAATTCTGCCTCATTACAGAACTGACATTTGTGCTGTTCCAGTTAGGGTTATTTCAGTGTTTCTATTATAATATAATATAATTCCCCTGTTTTACTGACTAAAATAGCCTCTTACTTGAAAATTTTTACATGAACATAGTGAATTTAGGTTTTGTTCCTATACTTGTGACAATAGATGTGCCATCTTTCCATAGTGTAGATCTCCTTCTGAATGTGCTGCACATATTTTTTTTATTTAGAGAATATTACTAAACCCTTCAAACTAATACTTTGCAAGCAACATAACTGATATAGATAGAAGACACATTAAAATTCCTTGGCAGGATCACAGTACTGGTAAAGTTCTTTAATATTAATGTAATATTGAGTCCATTTATTTTGGCATTATCTTAATTTGATCCATTTGGAACTTTGTCCATGGTGTATATATATTTTTTTCTATGTGTCAGTGCATAAAACTATTGCATTTTGTTGTAATCTGAATTTTATAATCTTGCCTATTACTTACAAGCAATCTGCTGCTACAGTTGTTCCTAGGTGTTTTTATAAACTAATTTAACATCTGTTTGTGCTATATAACTGTATCAACTTACAAATGGGCAATAGAACTTAGCATTGTTGAGAATTACCATGCAGATAGCTGGAGTTACATTAGTAGAAGTAAAAAACACTCAGTATTTCATTGCAACTTCCTAAATAAGCTTTGTTATCAAGATTGTTTTATTTTCAGTAGAGCTTCTGAATTGAATGACTAGGTTATTTACAATAAAGTATCAGCCAATATGTTCTATTTAAAAATAAATAAATAAATCCTTTAAATCATAGTTAAATTAAGTTTAAAAGTTCCAAGCCATTCTTTATCCATAATGTGATTCTGGGATCTGAAGGCATATATACGGTATATGTTAGCGAGTGAACAACATGAAGTGGGAGTTAAAAAATTGCTCTGAATGATTAGAAAGATTTRATTAAGATACAAGGCCTGTAAATTTGTTTGGGTAATACTGAGAGCAGAATTTAGCCCCCAAAAAGTATCAGCCTGGAGCAYTGAGTGTACTTGTTACAAACTCTTCCATTCAGATCTGTTTACTTACCTTGGCATATTTAATAGGAAAAACATTGTCTAGTGCTGCTTAGTTCCTTTGGGTCCATACCATACTGTGTTCTCTTTAAACATTTGCCAAAGCTGCTCCAGCTACACGTGTTAAGAATTGTATCACTAGCGAAGGCAAGACAGGAGCGCCTAGATGTTCACTAAGTCGGAAGTCTTGTTTGCCAATGTGTTGCACATATAGAAAAAAATAAGGCTCTGCCCCAAAGAACTAAAATGAGAATTGATTCCTGTCTCTTTGGAGGTAAGAACTGATGCAGAGAGAAAGAGAAAATTTTGTCAAGGGTCACACATGTCTATAGGGAAAAATGGAACTGTAACCCCAAAATTCATGTGTACAGAAACTCAAAGTCTACAGAGTGTGACACAGGCACTGGCTCACCACCAATAGCCCATCACATTCCCGTGATCCTACGGACCTAAACTAATGGGAATTCCCAGCCTTCGGGACTTAACAGTGAAATACAACAAAGCTAGACTACTTCTGGAGCCACAATGAAGCAGTCCACTGGCCTGGCTCACAGATCTAGCACAGAAACAAACCCAGCACGCTCTGCTCCAGTTTGGATTTAAGTCAGTGTAAAAACTTACGGCAAGGCTGGAAATTCGGCACAGAAAGGAAAAAGTTTCTTGTGTTGTTATTCACGTAACTTGCATGATTTTCTGTTCTTAAAATATTCTTAAATAAATAGTAAATTAAATGTCTTAAGGCAATAGAAAATGTGCTGAATAGATCCCAGCATGACCTTTAGAGAATGAAACATGCCAAGGAAGACCACCAGTGCCACTTTAGAAAGTGTGGTAAGCAATGATATTTAGGAAGCTGGAAAAATAGAAGTGACGGCCAAAAATATGTGGAGATATCCAACCATTTCACATGATGGTGGTTTACATTTTTTTCCCTTTAACCTGACACATTGTCAGACCAGAAAAGCATATTGCCAGACTAAGAGAGAAGCACATCTTCAAAGGAGTTCAGGCAAATGCAGGATTAGAAAGAACAACAGAGCAAGTGGTGATTGCTAATAACTGTATCAGTTTTAATTCATCATTACTCTACTTTGCTTCTGCATCTGGAGAAGTGACTGCAATGTCCAGGCCCTGGACTTTGATCTAACATCAACCGGATCTAACATCAGAATTAACCCTGCCTTCAGTGGGAGCTAGATGATTTCCTGAGGTTTTTTCCAACTTAAATTGTTCTATGAGTCTAGAAATAACTGAGATACCTTTAATATGTAGTGGTAATGATGTGATGTGTGAGCAGTAATGTGATGGGTAGTAGCTTTGATGAAGATGTGACAGACTTTAGTAAGACCTATCAATCTTAATACTGATCTCAAGGCCAAGGGGACTTGATTGGCATGTACAGCCCTGTCTGAAGTCTGCACTGCTACACAGTCACTAATTAGAAGAAAGGCAGCATGTATGTGCTACATCATAGTCTAATATAGATATATTCTTTGTCTTTTGCTCTCTACACGTCTTTCTGTTCAGAGTGCAGCAGCGATAACTGTCAACTGGTCTACCTAAGCAAGTCACTTCTTAGGGAAGCATGTGGTGTGATCTTTTACTATAATGGCACAGATTGACATGCAGCTGTAAAACACATTGTGAAATAGCTCACTTGGCAATTCTAGAGAGTAAAGGGTTCATTCGTCATTTTGCTCTCTATTATTCGCGTTGCAGTAGYGTGCAGGACTCCCAGTCGTGGACTAGAGGCCAGTTATGTTAGATGTCTGACATTTTCATAGCTGTCACCTACACATTTTTATGTCTAAATTGACAAAGAAAGTATTTCTCTTTTTAATGAAATGTTAAAAATCTGACTGAAATATGCTTAATCAAATGATAATATCACCAAAATATGGTCCACGGATATATCATATTTGCAACTGTGAAAGCTTAAAAGTTTATATTAAAAAAGTTTTGCATTAAATGTTCAGTTTCTTTGACATTGGAGCATTTCTTTGGAACAGGTTGAATTTTGATAAAATGTTTACTCAGAGAATGTTGAAGCGAGTCATTTTGACTTTTCTGTTTCATTTTAATAGTGTTGAAACATTTAATTTCCATAAAGGAAAAAATAATAAAGAGAAACAAATAAATACATATTTCTAATGCCATTTTTTTGTTTCTCTTAAAACATTAATGCTAATCCCATGTGATATTGATTCCATTTGATAACAGTAGGTGTGTAAATATAATTACTACATGGGTATAAAGATAATCCGAGCAGGGGGAACTAAATTCATCAACATTAGTAGGAAAAAAAAAAAAGAAAATAATGGAGTTGACTTACAGAAAAGAAATGTTTCCACACTAAAAACAAACAAAAAAAAGCCTCTAAAAAGATTGTTTTATACGTTTTCCCCTCTAATTTCCACTTTAGGGAAAACAGCCTCATTCATCTCAGTAAGTTCCAAAAAAGATTCCATGATATACTACAAATGTGTCCATGATTAAGTAACTGCTCATCAGATTATGTAAAAAGGAGATAGACCATCACATTATGATATTCTGATTAATCTGCTCTATGAGAGAGCTCATTGCGGCACCATCAGCAGCTGCCAGCATTTTTTACTGCACTGCTAGGATGACGCTGTGTTCACAGATTTTAGCAGAACAGCCATATTCGAACCTCCATGCTGTGAAGTCTAGATAAACCCAGAAGCACCATGGCAAGGCTCTGCACATTGATGTCGTGAATGATACCCAGCTATCCACAATGTCAGATCTTAATTTAGTGAGGACCCAGTCTGGTAAACCTTGACTCCATTAGCAGTGCTTCCACATTTTGGGAAACTTGCTTAGACTCACCCAAGGCAATCCAGATCAATCTGCACTGATTTCTCCTCCAGCGTCCTATGCATTTCCCTGGAATTGATAGAATTATAATGGAGTAAAGCAATTAAAGAGAGTCAGACTCACAGGAACTGTTCATGTGAGTGAAGCCATGTCGAACTTTTCAGACAATGATAATTATGATTCATTAAATTAACATCCAATTCCAAAATCTCTGGACTCAYAAGATCCAGGATTTTGATTTGCCTGGATAGTAAACAAGGCCAGCTCTGAAACAAGGCCAGAAACCTTAATCCAAGTGATCACAGGCAAGTTTCAAATAAAAAACTGTTGGAGAAAGCTTCATTGATTCAGAAGTGTGCAGTTTTATTGTGAAAGGAGAAACAAATGGGTCTGAAAGCTTGTGGGGATTAGCAGGAAAGAATAACAGAACCAGCACTGGCTGCATACAACATGTTCAGAGTAATAAACAACAGTRTTATTAGAAAATATAAAGCCTGTGATAAACAATGCCATGATGTTTCCTTCACTCTAATAGGCAGGAACAGATAATTGGGACAAATAAAGTGCTGAAAACTGTCTCTAACCACCTTTCTGAGCTGCTCTTAGAACAAGTGAATCAGGTCCTGGCACGCTGCAGAACTCAGCAGTAGCTTTGGAAATCAGCTTTTGTGTTTCACTAAAAGAATATGTTCCCATTGCTAATGGAAAACAACAGAAGCTGAAGACGATCGCTTGAATTGTCAGATCTTCTTCTTTTTTTTTTTTTAAAGTGGTAATGAGAAGACAAGGAGACAATTCCACACATTCATCAGAGAGCTTGCAGAACTCTTTGGAATTTATTTCCCATTGAAGTCCAAAACATTTCTAACTATCGGCGCTTTTAAAACTGAACTACAAAATTATTTGTTTTATCTTGCAACACTCTTCTCCCTCTTCCCCCACATTACTGTTCGTGCATGGAATAGGTTATTTTATTTTATTTTCATCTCATCTGTCCTTATCTTTCTTATTCCTTTTTCCAGTATTTTTTTCCCATCATTATTTGAGAACCAGCTAGAGATTTGCTTGGCACTAAGGGTGCTAAGGGAAATGCTGGAGTTGTTCTAATGCATTTGTGTCTGGACTGTCCTCAGACAGCAGGGGGGCTTTGTCATGTCAGCCATATTTTAAAGTTATGACAACATTAATCTTGACACTGAATCATAATTACTCCTCACCTGGAGTTTGATGTACCCAGAATTGCCACTTGCTGCTGTGAGCAAGTGCTTCACATTAGCAGTGATATAAGCCCAGGTAATGCTTAAAGTGGGAGGACAGGGGAAATGGGTCTTGGCAATTTGCTAAAGGCTTTTTATACGGTCTTAATAATGTAAAATGCCAGCCTAGATTTCAGTAAACTGCACACACTGAAATGCTACTGCTACAAAAGTAGTGGTCTTGCAGCACCGGCTGACTTTCATATCAAGTAGATAGCAATATTCTGCAACTTCTAAATGAAAAGAAATCTTTTCCCCCTGCACTGACAACTCAGATCAAGTGACAAAAACTGTACTCTGAGCAACAATTTAGCATGTGTGTGGAATATGTTTTGTCACTTTTCATTCACACACTGTCCTAACTTTCATTCAAGAGCTGTGCCGGTTTCACATTAATGATGCCTCCAAATATTTCTGCTGAATAAGCAGAGCCACGAAAGCACGTAAATTGAGGCAGGGAGAAGATAACAAAGTGCGTATGTCTGTGAGGGGGAGCTTAAAGCACTCTTCTTCGAGCTCCGTGAGCTGGCTTTGCCTTCCCGTTCATCACAACGTTCCCGTGCGGCTTTCATCAATAACTTACTGATGCCTTGGCACATTTCACCTAACTTTAAGCATTAAAGTCACACCTAAAGAACACCTGCATCTGAAAACTTGTTCTCCCTGGTTTCTCCCGTAGTCAATTGACAAAGATGGAGAACTCAAAAGAGTGATTCAGATTATAGGTGGCCTGGCTCTCCCTCTATCAGGAGCTTAAGTGACTAAGCATGTCAGCTAAACGCCTCAGCTTAGTGCAATGCATCAAAGACTTAGGGCCCAATGGGATATAAGGACTTGAGTATCTAATCTAGGACTTACACAAAATGTACAGTAAGCACTTAAACTGTCATCCTTAGCTGACCCCTAATGTCCAAGGAGCTTAAAATCCTTTGGCACCTGACTTCTTCAGTTTAAAGTTCCCCAGGTACCTATAAGTGTATTAAGTTTTGGCAGGGATGAGCAGCCTAACTCATACCTAATATTGATTACAATGCAGCAACTAGGCTTTCTTCTGCTCAAGTCTCCTGGGGGATCTAATTCTAGAAGACAATCTTCAAAAAGGCCTAATAAGCATTTATAGTAATAGGGATATCTATGCACTGCAGTGGTTACCACCTCTCTTTTCAAGCAGATTAATGGTTGTCATCTTCTTTTAAATTAACATTTTAGTAGTCTGAGCACTTACCAAATATGTGGAAGACCAGTGTCGAGTTCCACAGTCTAAATGGGTTCAAACATTTCTCCATCAAGAAGGTACTGAACTACAGGATACAAACTATACTAGCTGAAGGCAAAAGATAGGGAGCACTGATTTTCATCTGCCAGTGCCATAGTACTTAATAATTTGAGTTTTAATAGAGCTGAACACAGACGTGGAGAGAAAAAGAGACAGAAAAAACATTCTAACCAGGAAGCTAAGGCACTTGGTGGGGGCAGAGATAAACCACCTCACACTTACAGTCTGGGCATGGTATATACTCCAACGGTCTTTGTAAATTAGTAGATACACTGTGTGTTCACATTTTAGTTTATCCTGCAGTATCTTTTTGCATGGTGGTATCCAAAAATCTGGAAAGGTAAGGAGAGATCCAACAAGAGAAGTGCCTAAATATGAGGTGTTCAGCCCAGAAGCTTGAGTTATGTGTTTGAGCTCCTTATTTGATATTTAAACAAAATACCTGAAAATAAACTCAGTAGAGCATCCTGTGGTAAGTCACCACTGTGTCTCTGGCTGTAATAAGGGGGTGTTAGTATTTTCATACTTAATGGAGAAGAAAAAATGCATGAATAGACATATCTTGTTCAGATACTGAAGAATAAATATTAAAATGCCTAAAAGCCTAAGAACCGGTTTTAGCCACTCAACAATATCAGGCTTACATTTATAAACCTATGTGACTGCTAAAATACACAGAGCTACATTCTTGACCCTATAGGTCTTTCCATATCTCCCACAGGACTCCATGTGTCTAAARGGAAAACTAGGCTCAGAATTTATTAACCGAGATGATCCAGATGCCTTGGGACACTGGCACGTTGGCAACGGCCTGCCGAGGCTTTTGTTTCTAGATTACTCACAAGAAATACGAGTGAAAGTTATTGGGAATCTGAAACAGCTCATCAGCACGTGAATCAGGAGTCTGGCTACTCTTCCTGAAGAGTGGGGAAAGCTGTTGATAACTGGGACCTTACACATTCAGTGGTAAAAGCCTGTGTTAAGTCATATGTACCCCAGGAGGCATTAGTACATTCTTACCTTGCAGAGAAGGATAAATTCGCTAAAAGGCTGCGAGGTACCCCGTCCAGCCATCAYCATAATCAAAATAATTAACAAGAAAAGACATCTTTGACAAATTAGGTGTGATTTAGCAGTCTCTGATCTCTAAGTTTATTTTACTGACCAATCTTACCCACTTTATTCTAAAAAAACCCTTTCTATATCTATTTCTTTTTACTAAGTTTTGACTGAAGGAAAAGGAAAAGAAACATAAGCGAAAAAGTATAGAACATCTGTCAGGCTTCATGAGGTTTCCTAAAGAATAGATTATTTATTCTGATGTTGTGAAAAAACAAATACTGTACATCAGTGTAAGAGGTTAGGAAATGATTTTTTTTTTTAGTGTGTTTGTCCTACTAGCAAAGTAACATAACATAACATAACATTTGCATGATAAGAGAACATTTTTGGCAGGGGAGCAGATATGGAAATTTCTAATTCGGATTTACGATGAAAATTGAATATGTAGGTATTTACTGGTTATAGGCTGCTCTGTGAGATATGAAAAAAAGATGTTCAAAACAAAACCTCAGCCAGTCTAAATTATTTCTAGTGAAGCTATGACAGCCATCCGAGAATCTGCCTGTGTAGTATAAGGCCCAAGAAAAGACACAAAGCATATCCAGGAAATATTCATGACTAAGTCAGAATGCTGCAGTTCTTGGATTTGTATGCTTTGCGTTAAGCTTTAGCAGCCTAAGATGTAGGTGTTTAGTGTAAATTACTTGTTTCTAGGTTCTTTATATAATTTAGATGTGATCTGGCACTTTTCTATAGCCATTTATCCCAACACCTGATAGATGTATAAGGCTGGCAGAATAAATCAATCTCTGCTCAACTATTTTGTTCCTTTTACAATTTCTTTTTTCAGTTTTATTTCTGAAACCGATAGATAAATTCATAATCTCAATTAATTGGTCAAAAAATTCCACCGAATGTTTGGATGGTGTTTTCCGGATTTCCAAAATAAAAGTTGACTATAAGTTTATGTTGAGGGGAACTGCATTTCAAAATAAGGAATTAACAAAAAACTTTTTGCCAAAGTTGCACTTATCTCAGCATTTCATTTGAAATTTGTATTAAAAACCAAAAACCTTTTATTTCTGGATATTTATATTATATTTCATCAATTAGTATCTAAGCCAACACTTAAAAACTGAAATTAGAAACCAATGGATTTTATCAGAATTTAAAAAAAAATGTTTTGATTAACTCCAAACTTTCTGCTCTGGCTTTCAAAATATATATATTTTTTGTTAGAAACAGTACTATGACAGCGATTCAGAGGCAAATAATTGTGAACTAGTAGATTTTGTCTGGTAGGAGCCGTTTCCACCCACATATTATTCTGCTTTAAATGACATCAGACACATTTTATACAGCTCATACAGTCACATTTGTGAAAAATGAGCACAAAGTGAATGAAAATTGCTACCCAGTAGTAGCAGACAGGTGACTTCGTGAGGGGGGATGCATTACAGACCATAAAAGGCAGTGCAGAATCAGGCTCATGGATTTTCCRTGCCTATATGAGATACAACAATCCTGAAAAAAGCAGGTGAGATGTTTTGCTGGGAGGTAACAACTTTACCCTTCGCAGGTTCACACCAATACACACTAGCTTTTTTGCTTTGAAGTTTTACAGTCTGTTGTTGTTGTTGTTGTTGTAAATATCATGCTGAAGTGAAAATCAACATCTCTAAATACAGCCAAGCGAATAGGAGGGTTTTCTGTTCAGCAGGATGTGTTTGTGATTTGAAGAAGCCCCGTGAAGCTTCAGAGTCCTGATGTTGACTAAGGAAGTCAATCTTGCAGGAGCACTATGTTCTGTAGACAAGATCCCCATCTTTCTGATCATTACCCCAGATTTGCACCATTACGTAGCATCACACCAACCATCACCTTATCTTCCCAGCATTTGCCCCAAATTCCTTCAAGCAAAGGGAAGGATGGACAACCGCAAATCCTTGTATTGAAATGCGTGCCCCATTTTATTACCGGAACCAGATCTTTCAGATGGCCCTTCTGTTCTGTTTCTGTTATATCAAAACTTCAAAAGCACAGAGTTACGTTTCTTCACAAATTGGATGAGATGTGGAATTACTGTGGTGGCAGCTGAGCCACTGGAGGTTGTTATACTTGTCTTAGTCAATATAAAATGCCACTCTCTCTCACACACATTCAACTTACAATCCGCAGGAGAATGTAAGAACTAAAAATGATAGCCACATGCATATCTTATGAGTGTTTACTTATGAAAAAATCTCCAAGGCTGTTCAACAGAAACACGGATGTTGGACATTTGTTATATATAGTTAACAATAAGATATAAAAATATGCTGAAGCAAGCAAAGGAAATTTATCAGCCAATTTAAGGCTTCACACTTAGAACAAAGTTCCTACTTCTTTTCTTTGTCATTTTTTTCTTTTTGTGTGTACAATTCAAAATGTGCATAATAACAACAGAAACAGATTAATAGAATTCTTGTTTGTAAAGCTACTGAATCTGTTTACCAATTGTTTTAAGAGTTTTTTTTTCCTCTATTATTTTAGATAGGAATAATTCTCCTTATTTATAGAAGAAAATAAGGTCACAAGTAAAGGTTTGAACTGCATTTTGCCTACACCTGATGTATCCAGACTGCCTTTGATGAAGCCTAGTCCTATTTTACAGCTTTGGAAGTAAAAGCAGAATCAAGCCTTTTCATCACCAGAGACAGTAACTCAGTTCACGCCCAAAATCTTTTTTTTCTTTCTTTTCTGGGCCTTGATTTAACGCCTAAGTGTAAGTACTAAATTTAGCCCTTGAACCCTAGTGCTATTAGTTTTAAGCAAATGAGCAAGGGCTTTCTTCATAAAGACAGTTTCAGAAGTACTGAAGTCACTTAAAATACTAGATCCTATTGACTTTAAATTAAACAGCAATTGGATAAAAGATATTAAACACCTATGGAGAAAGGCTGGAAAGCTGACCTAATCCAGGTAAGAGGCCTAGCCACTAGTCCAGGGAATGATGCTCATAATCTCAATRGCACAATGGAAAATAATCTAATGGAAAGAAAAGTTGTCAGAGGGGCACACTTGTGAGTGAGCTGCAAGTTGGTATGTTACATTTTCACCTACTTTAAGATATAGTGACAAGGTCAATATATTCCTAACAAAAGTGGCTTTTCAGTGTTTCATGGAAATGCCAAAGAGGTCAGCTCTGATTATTTTTGATGACTAAACTTAAGAATTTCTCCATTCAGAATTTTTAGGTCAGTGATTTTTGCCAGTATTAAACTAATTTAAACTGAACACCATGTATAGGGAGATGATGATTCCTTCTTAAAGATTAGAAATATAAAAAATGTCAAGACCAATGAGGCTGCAGGGATTTCAAAATGGAGATGCCACCATTTCCCTCCTCTTGAATCTTTAAAGAAATCAAGACAATCTCTGAGATTTTTCAAAAGCTTCCATTTCATTCTGATGTCCTCATTTTTGGGGTGTTTAATATGAGACAGAATGGTAACTTTGGTCTCCTCTAAAAATGAAATGAGGAAGTTAGCTCAGAACTGTAGCCACCTAGATTTGACCAGAAAGGTGTAAGTACCTAGATGGGGGCTCTATGTTGATCACCTCAAACCAAAAACCTAAATGTGGTCTGCTGAGTGCCTCTCTAGTCTCCATTAAATGTCTTATCAGGTTTGCCATGGACTATGATGGAAGCTTAGACACACAGCTCACACAGAGACATCCAGACACCAAAATCTATGTGTCCAAAGTCTCAAGATGTTTTGAATTTAGTGGCAGGACTCATTTGTCCAAGTGTAGAATCACAAAATCAGAGAACGGTTGAGGTGGGAGGGGACCTTTGGATATCATCTAGTCCAACTGCCCTGCTCAGAGCAGGGTCACCTAGAGCAGGTTGCTCAGGGCTGTGACCAGTCAGGTTTTGAATATCTCCAAGGATGTAGAGTCCACATCCTCTCTAGCCAATCTGTTCCAGTGTCTGATCACTCTCACAATAAAAAGTTTTTTCTTATGTAAAACTTTTTTCTTACATTYGAACGTTTTCTTACGTTCTTTTCTTCTGTAACTAAGTATAGGTCTCTGGCCTATTTGAAATGCTCTGCCTGGCTTCCCACTACTGCCATAGCATCATACTTCCAGTCCCTTGTGGATGTCTCAGGTATGCTAGGTCTCCACTGCCGTTAGGCATCCACAGCTAGACTACTGAATCACACCACAGCTAACTAGCTATTCGTGTAGACTTCTAAGGCAAACTGAAAGACATTGGCCTCTTCACAGGGGAATTGCTCCTACTCATCTTAAGCATCTATCTAGAATGGGACAAATCACTTTCTGCAGGGTTCCTATGTTTCTCTGCTGTCAACGGAGAATATCTAGGTGACTAGATGTTAGCACGGATTAAGGGCAGGGTTTGGTTGCCCAAGGAAGGCTCTACAATAACTTTTGAAATGCTGTAGTGCATSCCACTTGGTTGCTGCTCTAGGAAAGTGTTAATATCCTGTAAACTCTCTGGCAGATCTGCTAGACCTGGATACATTTTTAACATCCTCTTCTACTTTTATTTTATACTAGTTGGCAGATTTAAATTTCTAATTGACCAGGTGTCTATGGCTAATTTGTTTTACTTTTGTTTATCTTTGTGTGGTATAACCATATAGATAGCAGTGGCAAGCAGTTATTCTATGTATAAAGAGGTATTTATG
>NW_020451140.1:227914-249922 GCF_003343035.1 Apteryx rowi
GATTTCAAGTGTAAGGATTCTCCTGACCTGTGAGTAAAAAGAGGTACTCTTAAAGGTTTGAGAAGGCCCATGTTTATCTGTGGTATGGCTCTTCTACAAAAGTTCTCCATAACTGTGCTGACAGTGCTTCAGTGCTGATTCAAAGGAAAGAATGTTACCTTATGAATCAACATCTCATTTTTTCTCTGGGAATGAAGACGACTTTAGTTTGCATTACTGTCATCACTTGACTTATATTTCGCAGGACCACACAGAAAAATGATACAACATCCATTGTGATTCCTAGTTAACTGCAGCAAAGGAAAGTTCATAACAAGTGAAATCTAGTTCTGCAAAGTAGCAAGACTTTATTACCCTGCAGAATTTGTTTCAAACTATAGTCTGAAAAGTAAAGGTGAAAAAATAGAGTGATTACAAATGAGGTCTCCAAAGAAAAAGGTAGAAATATTTAATGTTGATAATTATGCAAACAAGATTTTCATATCCTAAGTTTTAATAAAATTAGATTTAACAAAGCTCTCCAAGGAGGTAGCCCTTAGGAGTTTATCAAGACGAGTATTCCTGACTGAAAAAATTTGAGCTGACGGCTAAATTGAATTAAGGGTGAAGAACTTAAAAAATATCGATGATATACTGGACAAGAGTACTGTACACCTTCACACTTTTTTTTTTTTTTTTAGAATAATATTGAAAAAGTGAAAGAATGTGGAAGAAGAACTGTGTAGGAAAAAAGAGGGTGGGAGAAAATTAAATCTTTTGGTCTATTTCCAAATATGTTTCTTAAGACAAGTACAACTAGTGGAACTGAGTTTGCTTGAAGTTGAAATCAGATGCACTAAGCTGACCAAACTTAATTTAAGTCCCATTTTTCAAAGGTGAAATCTTAAGGGACTTTGGCTCCTATATACTTATGCTGCATTTCAAATCAAGACTTTGTCTCTTCAGCTGCCTGGATGCTTCTGAAAACATTGCTCCAGGTCAGCCTAACTCATAATTAGATTTTAAACCACTGGCTCTACTAGGAAGATCAGACAAAATTCAAAGTTGCTCCATCTCTGCTAGAATTCCTCCAGGACCGCTGTTCGAGAAAGGGAACAGATATAGTACAAGGCACGGTAAGCTGCAGGGGAGTTCAACTCTCCTCTTTAATGTCAAGTGAAATCAAGGGTCTCACTCCCTTTGACTCATGACCTGTCTTCCCATGCCTCTCGTGGAGAAACCGTGTTCACTGAGCACGGCGCCTGAACTTCCCACTTGCTAAGCTGTACTGGCTTTTAAGTAATAACAGAACCAGAAGGGGCCTCTTGTATTTTTTTCTCATGTCTCTTTCATAACTAAAGAAGACAAATAACAATGTTTATCACATAACCACGTGTGGTCTGTCAACTGTAGTGTTTAACTTGCTTATYGAATCACATTGTTACTCGCCTATCAGCCTCTTTTTTATTGTTTTTGCATTACTATATATTATTTTATCTACTCTTGGGACTATCCCTCTTTCTCTATTACATCGCCTCTTTCAAAGTTGCTTTCTATAGTGCCCAAAATCTGTAAAACATTGCTATCCACATCTGGTGGCATTTTGCTCTGCTCTAACTGTGAGAGAAAATCTAGCTCTACTGATACCCCTAGGTATGTAACCCTAGCTCAGCAGCAATAGCTGACTGATATCACTGCATGAAATCTGTAGCCGGTGATATGCAGAGGTTAGGCAGTTCTCCTCTTCATTATGAAGGGATCATAAAGGTACTTTTCTGGCCTTAAAACCTATGAACTTATGATCAGTGAAAATATTTTAGGTTTGATAGATCTTCCTTTTCTGGAGTTGATATTATTACAGTGTGTATCTTTATGTGTTCATATTTTTCTAGCTATTTCTTGTCGAATGCAATTTTATATATATTTTTCCCTTGTATTATGTAGTTCTTTATTTTAGAATCCTACAGCATGAACTGCATGGTGCCTATGTGTCTAATCTCTTTGATGCAAATATCAATATGCAGTTGCTGTTAAAGTGTCATTTCTTCCCCATTTAAATATAATCAATACAAAGAAAAAGAAGGAGAGGAAGAAATGATATTTTTCCCACATAGAATCTCACCATTTTAGTCCAAAAGGGACAATTTTGATCAAGTTGTCTTAATTCCTGGATGATGCATGCCATAGCGTTTCATCCTGTTTTTTCTGCCTAGAGCCTATACCTTCTATTTATTCTAAAATATACAAGTGCACATTGATAAGGGCAAATATAACCTTGATCTGAATGATGGAGAAATTCCAAAGAAAAATATGAAAGAACATACAGTAAATCAGCCACATTCTGGGTATATCAAACATACCGCACATGCACAGATTGACTCAGTGGCGCATGGATGTGGCACAGAGATCATAAGTCTTCTCTGATGAGGCTTCTGGATGTTCATAAATCCTTGACAAACTACACTTCAGTGAGTGGAGCTAATGGAGTAGGGAGGTAAATTCCCTTAAGTCAACCTAGTCAATCTGTGCTTTCACTCAGATGAAACTCTCTCACCTTCACATTGCTGGTTTACAGTGTAGCCTATGTCAGCAATGTTGTGGAGGCCTTAGCCTCCAATGGTTGACTGAAGGGTCTAAGGWGGCTTTTCTTTGCTAACGTCATTGAATGTTATCCCCACAAGACTTCCTTTATCCTGATGCAGAAAGATGACATGGAAAAAAATCTTCCACCCACAWCTTGAATGAAGCTATTCAGCTGGTCTGAGCTGACAATAAGGACCTTGAGCATTTATGCCTCCAGGGGTAGTTTAACAGCCTAAACACAGTCTAACTGTAATTCCAGACAAGGAAGATTTTTCTTCTGATCCAGTAAAAGTTAAGTAAGTCTTATGTCACATTCAGTTTTCTTCATCTAGACACTTAGTTATCCCCACATGCATTTTCCAGTCTGAGAAAAAAGAATTGCAGTATTGACACACCACTCCAAGGTGTTCATATTGTGAAGTACTTAGAGAAAATGTTATTATAAACGAATGTTGAATTTTCTTTCATTAGGAAAAATATGATCGGTTGACATTTAGTACCTGAAGCCCTACAACTCACATGACATGAATTAACCATTGACATGAAACACAAATCCTAACTCTTATTTCACCTTGATTCCTTTGAARAATGGAAGCTGGCAAATTCAGAGAGCTGGATTTAATGCTATGTTTGCTGCAGATGCCTTATTAGGCCTCATGTAAGTTACATTAGGATCAGTTCAGATGGTTAACTTGGTTGCAACTACTTGTCTTGACTGATAATGCAGTGAGCTAGGATCTGGCATCCACAGATATTCTGAATCACATAGGGTTGGCTTGAACTTGGACTTCAGATGAGTCACAGTGCCTAACTTAGGCATCTCTACTAGCAAATTTGATTACRTTTCTTAATCCTTTCATGTCTTCTTGCCCCAAATGCAAAGTGGAGTGATAACATCTTCTCTAACTGATGCATGGCTACTATAAAAACAAATATATTAAAGTTGCTGAGTGTCTGACAACTGCAATGATTTATCAGGACTTTCCAAATATCTAAAATAGTTAAGCTGAGTCCTATTGTAAAACCAGTCTGACCAAAATAGTTTCTTCTCTGCTCAATTAGAAATTATTTACCTAATCTTACCTCCTTACGATTTTCTCTGCATGAGATATTTCCAATTTAGCTATAGCAAACCGAGGGAGAGGGAGAGGGAGAGGGAGAAGGAGAGGGAGAGGGAGAGGGAAGGAGAGGAGAGGAGAGGAGAGGAGAAAAAGAAACCTGGCAGCATGACTCCTCCCTGTTTTCTTTTCTCAGCCTGGTCTCAAGCAGGAATATTTATTTTATTATCTCTCTATTGTCCTATTTTTGCTCACTTTTAATACTCTCCATTGTAAGTAATTAAGCTATTCTAGGCTCAGAAGCAATGGGAGCTTTTTATATTTGCAAACTGAGCCAGCATGCCAAAAGGGTATTTTTATCAAGTGTTCCTACATAAAGGCAACCGCAGATCTTTGCAGAAGATAGGTGAATAGCATTTGGAGGAGTGGGATGAGAACAGTTACTGACAAAGCCACTGGTAAATTCAACACTTACTCATACTGGGAAGCAATGGGCAAAGAAAAAAGCATATGTTATACAAATAGTTTTGATTGCAACGTGGAAAACACTGTCTTAAAATAGATGGAAAAGGGTGGGATTCACATACAAGGTAGACATCTACATCTGAGTTAGTTATCCTAAACTCCTCTATGGGGAGGAATAAGCAGTTTTAGGATGAAATTCATCTGGCCTCTTTCAGATATTAGTTTTAGGATGAGACTTTGCAATAAAAGGACCTGTTTTTCTCACTTACTACATATAGAACATGGGGTAATTAGCTCAGATGTAGATGTCTACGCTGTAGAGATCTACAGCTAATGAGATGAATCTTTCCCCATGRATCAGTAAGTAAAAACATGAACATGCAGAAATAAGAGGAGAAAAAAATATAGGGGGCTCATCAGAGAACGGAAGTCTTTGAAGTCTAGAAACCTATGTATATGGCTGAGCTTGTGCATATGCATATGTGCATACACAATGTCCATCAYAACAGCTTGTGTTCTTTGTACTTTCATGTCTTTGTGTGCATAAGAGTTACTACTTCAGGGTGGGATTAGGCTGTGCAGAGCAGTTATATCATGTGAAAGTGTCTAGGAATTCACATTTGGGTCTCTGTGGGCTCATTTCTTTGCATTTGTGTTTGTGCTAATTGTAGGCTCTTCTGAYAACCCTTGGAGAAAGCTATACAATTGAAATAATAAACCATTTGGCCCTCTTGCAGAATTTCAGTACCCTGAAAGGTGGAATCCCACAAAAAGCCCAGCTTCCTTGTTATCTCAGCTGCGGAAATTGCCACTCGAGGCAAAAAGAAAAGCCTGTGAAAAATGTGAAGACAGTTACAAATTATGAGATGTTGAGGTTTATTTGGGTTCCTGGGGAATCAAAACACTCAGCCAGAAAGTAAAGATAGGAAAGAGTATGAAAAAAAACCCAAAATCTAAGCGTTGAGCATCTGATAGGATGGAAACTATCTTCCTTTGTTTCCCAGTTCACAATAAATGGTATTTAACACTGTGCATTTAAGTCACTTTTTGTTGCATTTTAATCTGGTAATTAGTTTTTCCATGAATCAAATACTTTTTAAGAAGATCAAACTAAAATAGCATTTAGCTTAATTCTGATGAGGCTGAAGCTATGCTTCATTTGACCAAGGGTGTTTAAGAGTTGAACAATAATGTGTAATATAGAAAGTCTTTAGCAGCAACCTTTTCCATTCTAACTAGTGCATAATATTGGTTTTGCAATCATTTAGTAATTATATAAGGAGGACATATTTATTACGAATTATTGATTTTATAATTACTGCTGCTGGTGTTCACATTATTACACAATGAAAATCTTTTAATATACAATGTTCTTCACCCTCAGCTGGCAAGCAGATAGTGCAATGCAATTTACTGAGTAGCCAAGAGTAGATTTTTATCGGCACTTTTTTTGCCAACTACCTAAGTGGCTTGCTTTCTGAAAAAATATTGCTAATGGCACTTAAACCAAGAAGAATGTCCAATCTTTCAAGGTCATTCCTGGATGATGATTATAGTCAGTCAAYGAAGAAAAAGAGAGAGAGAGAAAGAGAAAGGGAGAGAGAAAGACTGAGAAATCTGTTTAATTGTTGAGTTACTTTACTGCTAATATCACCAGGAATTAAAAGTTATAGCTTTAAATTTGCTGTAAGCTAAATAGACATAAAATGCCACTATCATACACTGGATCATGACACATGAAGATATATCTCTTATGAAATTGATTTTTCCACGTGTGCAGGCTGACTGCTCAGTGCAGCTAACCCGCCTGTAGAACTGCAGGGAAAAAAGTTATATTCAGGGCTAGTGTATAATTGTCAATATGTTTTATATTCTAGAGCAAGGGATTTTTCTTCAAGACGTGTACAAAAGAGATTGTCCGAGTTTGCCGTTTGATTGGGTCTGCAGCTGCTCACTAATAGCTGTTGCTAAGAAACTGTCACCCCAAACAAAGGGGAGTTCTGCGCCATCAGAAATCTTTGGAAATAGGGCTTTCCATTACTGGCATCAGAATTTAACAGCCCGCTTAAAGAATTTAGTCCTGGCAGGTGCTGAGACACTACAGCGCAGGGAAGAGCAGGCGAGTACCTTCCACAGCTTCCTCAGCACTTGCCAGGATTGAAACTTGAACTAGAACCTTGCAAGACCTGATCTCCACTTCCTACGCACACACGTATRTACACATACACAGATTTAGCAATGGCCCAAGCGTGGATGTGGGTCTGAATTTTCTTGCTTGATTGTACTTCACTCAGTGAAATGATTTTACTAGGACGTGGTTATGATGCAACTCTCTTGTCAACGAAAAAATACTAACAACACGCATCRTACTAGATTAGTCTGTTTAATGAGGAATAATTGTGTTTCATCCCAATATAGACTTCGGATGATCCCAGTTACTTGATATACTGCTCAGTGTCTCAGCACTTATCTATATACTCATAAAAACACACAGGGAAAAAAAAGAAATTCTGACTGTGGTCCTTGATCAGGCAGGAAGAAGCTCCTGGTGTATGTCAGACGCTGCATGGACTGGCAAGGTGCCTGCTTCAGATGTCATCAAAATATGAAAACACACAGAAGAAACTTAAAGGGAGAAACTTAAAGCGAGAAACTAGAAATGCACTAAGTGATATATCTAGTGATATACAGAGARATATAGCTTCATGTGTCATGATCCAGTGTATGATAGTGACGTATGATGTCTATTTAGCTTACAAGAAATTTAAATGTACTAAGTTCTATACAAGCATTTGACTCTTCAGGATGGGAGAAAAACCCTGAGAAATATTAATACAGTACCAGGAAACATTATCTTTCCTTTTTGGAATAAAAAATAATCAAATGTGACTTTAGTGATACTTTAGTGACTTGTGAAGAACAACACGAAAGGCAAGATAGAAATAGAAAAAGACTTTTGTTTTTATAAGGGATACATTTCTACACAAACATAAAAAGTACAAATTTGAAAGTATGATGAACTGGAAATTTAAAATAATTTTTCATAAAATATTTTAGGATTTTGATAAAAGACATCAGATAATACTCACCCTCTCAAGTGCCTCTTTCTCTCTTTTAGTTGCCATTTTCTCTCTCCATTGATAACAGAATAAGCTGAAGATGGTAAGTTTTCAAATATAATCAGTTGAAAACCTAAAGTAAGGTGGGGTGAGTCTGAGCCATGGATATTCTGGGATATGTAGGCACAATCATGACAACTCATCTAGTAGTGCAGTAACTTGGGCATTTCAAAAATAATTTGATCAATATGCCTGCAGAAAACATTTTTTTGCATCAAAAGCTTTTTAATGTTGTCTGGTTTGGTTGGATAACGTTACATTATTTTCAGCAGCTAGTTGCCAGGGGCAAAATATTTAAATGTAACGCTTAAAGGAAATTCAATTGCCCTAGATCTAGACTCCCAAAATTGTAAGTTTCACCTGTGCTTATAATGTCAGCTATAGTCAGTACAGAGAAAGAGTCTGCTTCAGGGTGTGTCTACTCTACCTGGACATGTACTGTAGGAGGAGAAGTGTGCTATGGAGGTATCTCTAGCTCTTTCTTGATTAAACTAAGGAGTTCGGATTACATACCTAACTTTTAGATTAACTACTGTATTCCAAAGATCCAAAAAAGSGGATTCCAAAACTATGAAAAAACTTTGGCCTGCATCTTCTTTGTGCTTTACGCTTCTGCAGTTCAGTCTATGAGCAGCTTGTCACCGTATTAGGCATTGTACAAATACATGACTAAAAGATTTTTACTACCTCAGAGATTTTGCAATCTATGTACAAGGTAAGAAACGGCAGGACCTATAGACAATGGAAAAGTGAACATCTGATATGTTCACAGGTGTCACATTTCAGTGTTTTTTTCAAACATATTTTAAATTAACAAAAGTGAAAGAAACACCCTTGTCTTAAGCTGACCGGCTATGGTTCTCACTAAATCCTCAGTGCTTTTTTTTCCCTTGAAAGTGTCAGGGAGTGCAATAATAGCAATTAATGATGATGACGGTTGCTTCAAACCAAAGACTGTGAGTTTAATAGGTTCATAAGTCCATTCCTGGCTGTGGAAGTTGATTTGTGACATCCTGTCACAGACCTGTCGGGCATTTTGTTAGTGCTGGTACAAAAATATTTTATTTTCCCTGGAGAGAGAGAGAAAAAAAAAAAAGCAATAAGAAAGCTCTTAAGCATTCTTCAACAGTTAAAGCTGTATTTTTTTTTATTTTGCAAGAAAAAGAAAGATAATAAATTCACATATATATTATTAAAACATAAAAATGTAGTACTTTTTGGAAGAGAGATGTCAGAAAAGATAAGTATATTAGTAAAAATATTTTTCCGTGAAATGTCACTTATGTGAGAACAACTGTCTTCCACTGGAAATGCATGAAATTTGCAACAGTTAACATGAAATTTGAGACTACTTCAACATGTTTCTTCTGCTGGTTGGTTTCAATCTTTTAGTAAGTGCAAACTGACCATGCATCTGTCCATCTTGAAAGGTAATTTTGTCCCATCAGCTGTCTTTCATTTATAAAGCTTACACAATTTTTTATGTTGCTCCTGCGTAACCAAAGACTATTGGATCTAATTGCATAAGGGATGATGAGATGAGACCAGCATCATTGACCTGAAGGCCTCAATGACTTGCCAACTTTTTACATGCCCAACTATTAAAGAGACAGAATAATTACAATATGTCAGTACAAAGAGGGCTAAGTGATTTTTTTTTAAGACGGCTAAAAACTAAGCATCTTCTCCTAGCTAATCTTGTAAACTATCTTTTTAGAAAATGAAGGTAAAAATATTTAAAGGCTGATTCATCCCACCTGAAGGCTATGAGGCTGACAAAAGAGATGTCTSTTTTTCTCCATCAATAACAGAGGAAGCCAAGATGATTGACAAGACGCCTAACTTTTCAACAGTAAAATTTAGCCGAAACGGATCTGCTTTTTCACAAGCACTTCTTAGTTTAATAGAAATAATACAAATGGGGGGGAACCCCCCCACACCTCTCTAGCAGTTTGTAAATCAGTATCATTTTTCTACTGCTGTTTAAGCTGAGTTTTCAGAGGTTTCTTTATTTTTATTACTCAAAGCATAGAAAGGCAAACCTTGAGCAATTCTTCACTTTTGTCTAAACAAAATGCTTCAGCTGATGCAAGATGAAATCAATATATGTATGAATAATAATAATTACAAAATAATAATGAAATACTGTTTATACTTTTATTTGTGAATAAAAATGGACTTTAATTCCATCACAAAATCATAATCATTATTCTTTTTCTCAGATGGAAGTAATTTTACACMTTTATTATCAATAAATTCTTATAAAAGAAGGATTTCTATCTTTTGTGGGATCAGATAAGAACTTAAATACCCTAGAACGAGGACTACATTGTCTAGAGACTAAATCACGAATTATTTGAAGGCAGTTCTGTCTGTCATTTACTTTCAGCTTCACTCAACTGGAATGGCACATAAAGCTTTACATTGCTCCATGTTACCACTACATTGCTGGTGACTCCTTTCATAGAGTGCAGATGTCTTCTTCTCCTGTTATCTACCTGCTTTTCRTCAGCAAATTTATGGCAGACAAACTGCTGGTGAATTCTATAAGATTCTTCCTAAAATTTAAAGTTAGGAGATATCATTGGGCTTATTTAGTTTARCTTCCTTCATAACACAGAACACAGGATTTTTAATTTCTGTATCAAGTCAATAGCAGTGCTTAGTAGAGACTAATCTTTTAGAGAAAAACAAAATCCAATCTTGTTAAAAAATTTCCAGCAATGGAGAATCCAATATAAACCTTGAATAGTTGTTCTAACAGTTAATTACTCTCATAATAAAAAAGGGAATGTGTCTACTTTGAATTTCTACTCACTTTTTCATTTCTCTTGTCGACCAGATTAGCTCTGTATTATCTTTTTTTTTTTTTTAACTGTGGTATTTCCCCTTTYGTAAATATGACAAACATGCTCTGCTCCTAAATATATTACTCTTTATTAGTCACACTGAAAATACACACCAGGCTTAGACACAGAACCTATTATTGCATGTCAACTGATCTGCACTGTCTGTTCCACTGTGTGCAATAAATCTGGGTTAAATGCCACAGAAGCTGAGTTTGCTTAGCCCTCTTTTCACCAAGCTAAACTAATTCAAATGGCCTTCATTTTCTGCAGGGTAAGGCTACTCCCATGGATAGTTACCATGAATCAGCTTACTTGTTATGTGTGAGGCTAGGATAACTTGTTCATATATCTGAGTCTAATGGTTTTCTTGTCCCTAGATTATTAGAGACAGAGCACCGTGTATCAGTGGCCAGTATTCTTCAGTATTTATCATTCCTTTAGCTTTTGTATCAACTCCAAGCTKTACAGGTAATGATTTTATGTTTTCTTCCACCTTACTGATAAAATGTTTACTATCACAGAGTCAAAAATCGATCTCAGGGAGACCCCAGTCATAACACACCTTCTTAATATTAATTCCCAATTTATGATTACATTCTGGAACATAGTAAGCAACCATTTCTTTAATAATTCAATGTGATTTGAAAAAAAAAACAGTGATTTTGTTAACTTTCTAGTTTCTTATCCAAAGTCAACTTCTTTAAAGGAGTTTAAATACATTACTTCAACATTATTACTTTTGTGAACTGAATCAGTCATCTYGTCAAACATTAACACCAGCTGATTTGAAAAGATTTATTTCCAACATGTGCATATTCACCGGCATTAAGGATAAAACTTTCCTCTAATTCCTTGTTAATTTAGCCTCGTCTCAAACGGTCCATCATTTTCCTTAGGATCAAAATGAAACTTGTAATTACTTAGTTTATCCTATCTACTCTTTGTTAAAAATGTTACTATTGTTACTATAACAGTACTAGAGTTGATAAATGTTACTATACTATTTTTCTTCCAGTCTCCTGGAATGTTCTGAAGTTTTAAAGACTAGATTAAATGTACTTTAATGGTCTTGGTAGCTCCTGAGCCAGCTCTTTTAAARTTCTTAAATACAAAATTACCAAGTCCTAATGATATAACTGTGAATCTCAGGTGAACCCATTACTGTTTGAATGGAAAGTATTTCATCACAATGGGAYGTCCAAGTACTGATTAGAACCCTTCATTGATCATTTCTGGGTCTTGTATTTCCTTTAGAGATATTTCTATCAATCCCATTCACTACCATCCCTGTCTCCTGTTGTCCCATGCAATAAAACATACATATATTCTTTCATATTTCCCAATATATAATATTTGGAATGACACATTATCATAGACTTAAGAATTGCTAGTTATTCAGACAACTTTATATTGGCAGTTACAAACCAAGATATCATTGCTGAAAGAACTTACCCTTAGTGTGAGCTACATAAGTGTGTTGTATTCACCCCTGGAGAAGAGGGATGTAGCAAGAGCTCCTAGCTCTTTTGATAATTAACACAAAAACTCAGATGAAGAGATTGTCTCAGCAGAATCTAATCTCTGTTCTCAGAGCTGGGATACCAGCTGTTTCCTCTAACATTCTTGAAAAGAAAATGGAAGGCAAAATGGGGTGAAAAGGCACCTGTCTTTAATACCATCTGTGGCAACAAAGACATCATACCATTACATCTTCAGTCACATCTGATCAAGCCACTGTAATGATGTCCCCTACTGTCACTCCCATCCTTTGCTCATCATTTTTACAAATGTGGTAGTTATGCTACCTCTGGTGCTATTTGCCATCTAGAATTACTGTTGGGGCCGCTTCACTCTCTGTTGTGCTGTTAATAGTAAATTTAGCCATCTGAGGAGCTCCTCATATTGGTACTTAATGGCTTCTGAACTAGTTCCCACTGCAATAGAATTGCTTTGTTGCTGTCTAAGGACATGGAGAACAAACACACATGCACACAACTTCCAGGGAGAGCAGCCAGGGACCATTTGCAAGATCATCCTTTGTTAACCAGCCAAGGAGCAATAACTTTGTACTCCGCATGGATGTGGAAACCAGCTGATATTTAGAAGCTTAAATGGATAGAGCAATTAGTGGGTAAAGATAAGCCTTAACTTCTGGTCTTTTACAGGAAGTCCATGGCATCCTTCATGGCAATTTGTAAAGTCATAGGTATCAAGTCTCATGACTCTGCATATGGAAGAAGAAGAAATGTATGGCCCTAATTACTTCTTTCTACTAGTTCAATCTTTATTTTGTAACATTGGGTCTAAAGCCTATTCTTTTAGGTAAGACACTTGATAGTCATTCAGGTGGTCTGGGTTCAATAGAGACCTGCATCTGCAATCTTGCTGCTCACTAATCTGTACCCTTCAATAAAATGGAGATAATGATGCCTCCTATACCCCTATTGTCTATTTAGTTTGTAAACTTCATCACAAAGGGTGTTTTTCATATGCTGAGTATATACAGCACAACAGGACTCTGATCAGTGTAAGAGGTATCTGTATTCTAATAACAATATTAGCATTATTACATGACCTCATTATCCCTCTGTCTCTGGAGTTTGCAGTATAGCACACATCTGGAACGTCTTATATATGTCCCTCTTCTTACCTTCCTCAGGAAAGAAAACTTTAGAAATGTTCTCAATTCACTGATTCTACCTAAACAGTGATACTGGACAATAACTAAAAACATAAATGACCGTGTCCTTTTCAGAGTATCCCTGATAAAAAAGAGATCAACCTAGCTGAGGAAATACCAGGTAATATGTGTAATCACGTATTATTATGTTTTCCCAATAACTACACACACGTTGAGTACCAGAAACATACTGCAATTGTAGACAATAAATGTTATTTAAAATGTCATAAGTTTCATAAGTAGTTAGCCAGTAATTAAATCAAAACAGTCATTCAAGATTCACATTTGTGTAGCATAAATTTGGCCCCGCGCTTGTTAACTGGCATTATCTGAAAACAAGCAGTTGTATATGAAGTACAGAAGGAATATAGGAACTCTCATTTTGTACTGTGATTACCTACTATTGTAAGGGGATGCCTATATTGTGGAAACACATCTTAATTTGTTTTTTTCAATTAATACAGAGTACCCTGGTTTAATGGTAAGCAGTGAAAAAAGATTCCAGCCTTTTCAGCATTTCAGCTACTATGTATATTTGCTACCACTTGTTTATTTTTTTTCCAGTTTTCATCTCTGCAACAGCTCCATTTACCTTGAATGGCATCACATAAAGCAATTCACATTATATAAACTGTGCCTCTCTCAACTCTTCCTTTATATAAGAACTAAAAGTATAAATCTTGTACTCAAATGTAACATCATGAATATGGCTCTCTAATGAATGCAGCTCTGATTTTCTTTCAGTGAACAATCTATGTACTAGAAAAAAAAGTAAAAGTAACATGGTGTCACTGAAGAAAGATTTTGGCCACTGTTGTACACTGTTACATTGTTCTTCTGTTTCGCTATTGTTATTACCTTCTTTTCTCATATAGGTCTGTCTTCAGTTCTCCTAAGAACATATGAACCAATTGACCAAGTTAAATTAAAACTGTCAGAGATTGCAAAGATACAAGTTTCATAAAAAAAAAAAAAAGAGAGAGAGAGAGAGAGAGAGAGAGAGAGAGAGAGAGACAAGTTGAGAAAAGACAGTCTAGTCATGCCCTACTGGAGGGTATTAGGCAAATAGCAGCAGGGACTTAATCCCTATTTACACAACAACAAATCCTTGTGGGAGCATATTAATACCAATGCCACAAGAAGGAACTAAAAATTAATCATGCTCTCTTGGATTATATGGGTTTTGTTGATCCTGCCTTGGGACAGGATTTTTCTACATATTCTGTTGTTGTTCCTTCATCCGAAAGTTTCTATGATTCTGTGATGACTAAGGTATGGGCAAGTGATGAGCATAATTGTGCTTTTGGCTATAATGATTGAGAAAGCAGGATCTTTGGATAAAATATCTTGATCTTGACAGGTTGAGCATGAAACAGCAAGGTAAATTAATAACTGTACATCAAGAATGGAAAAAAATATTTTTTGAAGCATTTTCATATGTGTATAATCACCACTGTTAAACTAAATGAATTTTATGTTTATTGATGTGTGTTTACCCCAAAATAGAAAGAATAAAAAGAAAATAACGGCATCCTCAGATTTCGAAGCACCCCTATAGAAAATTGGAAATAAAAAAAAAAAAAATCTGAAGAACAGGCTGAAGGACTAATCAGCCAAATAGCAGACAGTTGGAAGAAGGAAAACTGCGGAAGATAAGGAAGGAGAAGCCTACATAAATGTATTCATAGACTTAACATAACTCTTTTCAGTACGAAGGGTGTTACTGAAGTTTGGAGAGTCGATGCATTGTCAGAGAGGAATTCCAGGCAGGGATTGTGAGGGAGCAGCACATTCAGTGAATTTAAGAATAAAGAGGAGGGAAAGAATAGCTGAAGAAACACATGGATAAAGGTGTGGATTATCAGATGGAGAAGGCTGTTGATTACTAGCTGGGGAAAAAAGAAAAGAAACAGTGAGAAGTTAAGGAAAAGAATTAGGGAGGTTAGAGTATGCGTAAAGAGGATCAAGAGGTGTAAAAAGTGGTATGTAAGTGGTAAGTGGAATGGAATGGACAAAGGAATTCTTTTCATGAGAGAAGGGAATGAGGAGTATTACAAGAAAAGAAAGGGAAGGGAGAATAAGCAAGGGAAAAAAAACACTTTTTTTTTTCCTTTCAATCTGTTTTCAAAGAAATCAGTGATACTACGGGTAGGAGAGAACTGGGGGAGTAGGAACTGCTTGGCAGGTTTCAAAAGGGATGAAAAAATGCCTGACATTGTAAGATGGGATTCAGCAATTAATACAAACTGAATTCTGTAGCTAGGAGGTAGTAACACTAAAATAAGTGAGTCTAAAATGGAGGAAATTACCCTCACGAGCAGCTTTCCCCTTTTTGCAGTGTAAGACTGCATCAGCATCTGGTGGGGACATTATGGATGGTCTACAGTGGGACAGGCATGACAGATCTTGTGATGCATGTGAAAATCAAGAGAGATGAATGGTGTAGTGTGAAATCTAAGTTATTACGGTAATGGCAAGAAGGCAGAAAAAGAGTGCTGATAAGCAAAGAAAAATCACTACTTTCAATAATGCCATAAGTTGTCTGAGAAGGTTTCAAGTTCTGATGGGAAGCGTTAAAAGGGGATAAGATGAAGGAATGGAAAGCAGGAGAGAAAAGTTGTTTGGGTACAACCAAGTCAAATGAAAGCTTATCTAGTGAACACCAGCTCTCTGTTAAAACAGACTCAAAGCAATGCTTTGGCTAACATGCTGGCCAGAAACACAGAAGGCTGGGGACTCAGTCCTAGTTTCTTTCATCTTACCTGCTAAAAGTAGGGGGAAAATCTTAAGTGCTCTGTGTCTTCTCTAGTAAAATGTACTTAAACAAGAATTTACGTAAATTGCTATATAAATCATTGCCCTGTTCAGACGGTAACTACCTGAAATAGAAACTTCATGCAGTTTAGTGAGATGCCTAAGTTGGGTTCCATCTATATGGCCAATAAAGAATAAAAAAAAGTACTTGAAAGATGGATGAGTAGCCCAGATAAGGGAATTGAATGATCTCTATAGATACCTGTCCTCCTCCGTTGACTACATTCTAGGAGAAGATAACTCCTAAATTCACCATTTTAGTTAACAGCCTAATGCAAAGGTGAGATGAATCAAAGGCAAACTGCACAGTTGGGTCTGATTCCTCCATATAAAGGAATAATACATATTTTTTTAATTTCATTCTGCAGGGACAATCTTTCAAGTCTCTGAAGAAATGGGTTTTGGTCTCAAAAAAGACCCACAGATGTTGGTTTTATCAGGGTCCTAATAAATTAACTTCAAAATAGGACCCATTTTCAGCCACTTAACTTAGAAATGAGATCTTTGATTCTTCTCTCAAAAATTAGTTCATGCTGGCTCAGAAATGGGATTTTTTTTTTAATTTTCTCATAAATTGTTCACATCAACAGCATTTATTTTAAGATGCCTCAAGTTTAAAGTTTGAAACCATCTAAAGTCCCCCCCGCCCTTTTTTTCTTTCTTTCTTTTGGTTTGGTCTTAAATCCGTCACCTTTCAAAGAATAAGCAGGAGTCCTAACATCTCTTACACATGAGCCTAAAATTAGATTGATATGGCACTTAACTGGGGTATAAGCCATGTGGTATCCTGATGCCAAGTTCAAGGATGGTCTTGTTTTATCATCAAGCTCCCCAAAGATAAGAGCTAGTTGGATTATGGTTTTGGGTCTGGGCAAATCCATCATTTCATTATGAATGTGTCGTACATCTTTGAGTAACCTTGGTCAAGGGCATGGATGCCTGAACAAGTTACCAACTGCTAAGTTTTGGTGTGAGTTTACACTGTGTCAGTCGCTCCAGAGTAACTCTCTGTACATACACCCTCTTCCAAATAGTATGCAAAATGGTGGATGAAAGAGATTGCGCTTGCTGCATTGTAGGAACGCATAGAGGGGCACCTATTGAGAAGTCATGGTATTTTGTTAACCCACATCACATCTTTTCATTTGTAAGACAGAGATAGTGATGACTTTTTATGAGGTTTTTTGAGCTGTACTTCTGCAGAGAATAGGATAACTAGCTAATATTATTATTGCTACTATTAATAATACGTTTGCTAATACTTTGAGCAAAACACTTGCAGATGTGCGAAGTTCCAAAAAAAGTAAATCTCTCACTCCCTTTGTTAGCCTATCATTTTTTTACTTCTTTCCTTCATTAAAATGAGAGCAGTATAAAAAGCTCTGATCAGGACGGCAGTTGCAAAGAAAGTCAATAGGAACCAGTCATTTAACTTCTTTAGGCACCTTGGAAGATCCCAGCCTGACATCACCACAAATTAGCTGAACCAGAGCAGAGTTTTTCTTGGTAAGTAATATGACAGTCACTAAGCACTTCTGCTTAACAAATGTTTCCTTTACATTATAAAACTCTCAGACTTTTTTGAGCTTGATTCCCAATATGGATTTTTCACATGGAACAATAGTTAGCACTGTGTCAGTTAACACAGTAATGAATGATTAGACAGCAATTTATCTGCTGCAGTGGACAGCGCCAATGAAACAAGGCAGTTTTTCTTGAGGTTTCTGGAAGGTTATTTTGGGTCTTTGTCAAGTTCTTTTATTCACACCTGGCTGTGGTTACATTGAACTCCTGCATTATGTAGAAGGAACAAAATGTCACCAAACTAGCTTCTTTCTAAAGGAATGCATCCATTAGGAGGTTTTTTTCCAGATCCTATCTATGTGGATCCCACTACCATAGTATCTGATATGGATTAGCTCCATAAAGGGTGTTGTCACTTAATAAAATGCAGAATTAGGCATTTAAATACCTCTATAATGCATGGAAGGAGTCAGATACCCAAGAACAGAGCTGTCAAGCTAAAGTAGGAAATAATGAGGGAGAAATGAGACACTAATTTCAGAGCTGCAGAGAAGATACTTTGATCTAGTTTGGTAGAAATGACTGTTAGAACTGCAGCTCATTGTTGAGCTTTATGTTTATAAAATCCTAATGAGAGATATCAGATGTAGATATAGATCTGAGTGAGACACGCATCATCTCTTTTATAGTCAAACTTCAGATTAGGAGGACAATTCATCTGACCTGTCGTATTCGACCATCTTACAGTGAGATGAATAAGTCTCTTTAGTCTCTTTCCATTGACTTTACAGGGCAACTAAACTGACATTTGATTTTTTAATTTCATAAATCTAGGCAGATGAATGCCACCTTAATTGACCAAGTCTAAGCTAGTTGCCAAGTCTAAGCTAAGTCTGACGATCATATCTCCAGGAGATCACCTAGACCATCCTAAGAAAGGGTCCAAAGATAGATGCAATGAGTTACTATCTAGGAACATCTGTCATCGACTGTGCAGAGAGCCTACATGGCTCTTCCTCCATATAAGAATTCTAGAGAAAAATCAAATTAATCTTTCCCTACTCTATGAATTCCATTGTGGCTTACATGGAATTCACTAACCTTGTCACTAAAACTTGAGTAGTTATGTGCATATGTCACAGAAGAAATGCAGGTGCTCATGGTAGAAATATAGAAGCCTAAGAAACTTTGGAATCTTAGTGTGAATGTCTAATGAAGGGGAGTTTTGATGAAGACTGAAACATTGGGCTTGGGTAGCTAAAACATCAATTTTAGTGCTCGACAGTACTTAAGTCAAAGGCCCAAATACACAACTCTTCAGTTTTACTTGGCATCCTACTGGTATCAACAGCCCTTTTGCACTTGCATGCTATTATGAATCTATGCTCCCCTGATTCGCCTCAAGGTCTGGCTTATTGTAATTAATGTTGCCAAAAAGCTAAACAATAACAAAAGGTAGGTGATTATTAATGATTCAATACATTAACATTATTTCAAAATCTACTTCTATTAAAGAAGCATTAACCCTTTTAAGATCATGGTCCCAACAGTCATCTTTTTCAACCAAAAAATAAATCTTCTGCAAGCGCCCTTTAATGATGGATATGGCCCTAAGTCATTCACTCAACTGTTTTATTACTTGTCTTTAAGTCTGATGAGTTCAAAGCAGATGTGCATCACTGAATTCTCAATAAAAGGCCACTGCTTGTCCTGCTGAATAATAAGAACTGCTAATGACACCAATTAAGAGCTGTAAATGTCATTTACACTTGTTTGTTATTTTTCAAGTCAATAAGGCTATGGAAGGCAGAGGAGCCTGAGATCATTTAGACTGGAGCAGTCTGAGGGGACATTTTAATTGAAATATTACGTGGAGTAATAAAAAAAAAAGATAATGGAGCAATTACATTTGTGATTGGGTCAGTTACAGAAGATACTTCAGTCATTTTTTTTCAAGTATTATGAGCTATAAAGAAATAAAAGTCCACTACTGGGGGGGGGAGGGGGAATCCTACTAATTGCAAAGGATTAAAAGTAGATCTTTTCTGATACTGATTTCCTGGTCTGCATTGCATTAGCTCATGGATATCAGGTTTGATATACACCTTCAAACAAACAGTGGGATCTTGACTGAGAGACCATCTCAGTGGCTCAGTGGTCATCAGACCAACTAGGACTGACAACGGCGCTCAAGCTAAATTTGTTTAGGATTAAATTGTGGAGGACTGGTAACAGGTGTCCCAAATGGAAATCAGTCATCTGGAATCTGATGTATTTAGTCACAGATCTGGTTCCAGATCTCAGGCTGGGAGAAGGCTTTTTCATAGGTACAGTGACTCCAAATCTGCCTCTCCATCAAAACTCATAAAGGAATATGCCTAAGAAAACTCCTTTGAAATTGTCATGTTAGGAAAATGAAGCAAAGGAGTAAAATTTTGAAACCTCAGGTCTCACTGGCCCAACTGCAAAGGGCTGGAATGACAAAGATCATCTTTTTTAAACACTTAACTCCATCAATTATATGTCACAAAAGTACTCTAAACTACTGCTTGGAGGCTACTTACCTTCCCATGCTACTCGAATTTCTGCTGTTGGTCCTATGCAAGGCAGCCACAGTACATCTCTCTTCTCTGTTCAGCAAATTGTCTTTATAGGCATGATCCTCAGATAAGGAACTTCTCTACGTGTCTTGCTCAAGGATCCCAGTTTTAGGGTCATGAATTCTGTTTACAGAAAAACAGCAGGTCAAGAGCTGCGTATGTGTTCTCACATCAGAGTAGTAGTGTAGAGTTGAGACCTGCTGTACAGGAAACAGGGACTAAAATCATTTTCTAGAAACAAAGAAATGAACTTCAATCTCTTACCACCCAATGGACTGCTCTTGTCACTGGCTCATGCAGTCCATTTCTCTTTCTCTCTTTCTCCCTCTCTCTTTTCCAATAAATATTGAATTCTTTACACAGGACAGAGAGCACTGACACAGAGCGCCCATTATTCTGGTAATTCAGGCATGAGTTATGAGTCTCTGATTTGAGAAATACAGATTGGAGACAAAGCAGAGTGAGGATTGGGACCTTTACCAAAGATATGTAATGATGAGTTCCCTAGTTGTTAGGCTACTAATTTTGACTGAAATTTCTCTTTCTGTACTCTGTTTTTTCTCTCAGTGAAAGAGGAAGTGTTTGTATTTCAGGATTCCTGGAGAGTGCAGTGCCTCTCTGTGGCCAGTCAGCAGCATGTGCTCTCCAGTCTTTCTTCAAGTCTCATTCTAGCAAAGCTGTTTATATAATTAGCTGAACTATTCCTTTACCGTTTTCAGGGCTTTTTGACTTCCAAGTGATTCCAACTTGGTTGATGAATTGTGTTGAAGATGCTTCTAAGCATCTAGGAAACTTGGGACAATCTAAGTCTTCTTTCTTTTATTAAGATTTATTGGAGACCATCAAGCAGAATTTCAGAGCTTTGGGGATGATGATCAAGGGTCTGCGACCCCAGGTCATCTTCTCCTCAATCCTGCCACTGAGGGGGATGTATGAGAGGAGGAGGAGATGGACTTTCCAAGTTAATGACTGGCTGCGCTGCTGGTGTTGGCAACAGGGTTTTGGTTTCTACRACCATGGGACCCTGTTTGAAGATCAACAGCTGCTGGGGAGAGATGGGATCCACCTCACGATGCAGGGCACTTGGGTCTTTGCCAACAGGTTGGCCAACCTGGTAAGGAAGGAGGGCTTTAAACTAGGAAAGACGGGGGAAGGGGAGAGTTATAGTGMCAGGGTAGTTGGCAAAACACACCTCAAGTGGGGATGCCTCCAGCAGGTGAATGCAGCCAGGGAAGTGCACATGGGATGTGGCTACGGAGGATCCTCTTGTACTCCTCCTGGGAAACCTGCATGCTCAATCACCTCTCTGAAATGCCTGTACACCAATGCACGCAGCATGGGGAACAAACAGGAAGAACTAGAGATCTGTGTGCGGTTGCAGGGCCATGATCTCATTGCCATTACAGAGACATGGTGSGATAGCTCRCATGACTGGAGTGCTGTCATGGATGGCTACGTGCTTTTTAGGAAAGACAGGCCAGGAAAGCGAGGTGGTGGACTTGCTCTTTATGTGAGAGAGCAACTGGAATGTATTGAGCTGTGCCCAGGGGTGGATGAAGAGCGAGTCACGAGCTTACGGGTAAGGATTAAAGGGCAGGCTAGCATGGGTGACACTGTTGTGGGTGTTTACTACAGGCCACCTGATCAGGAAGAGGAAGTCGAAGAGGCCTTCTACAGACAGCTGGAAGTAGCCTCACGATCCCAGGCCCTGGTTCTCATGGGGGACTTCAACCACCCTSATATCTGCTGGARAGACAACACAGCTAGGCTCAAACAGTCCCAGAGGTTCCTGCAGAGCATTGGTGACAACTTCTTGACACAGGTGGTGGAGGAGCCAACAAGGAGASGTGTGCTGCTGGACCTCGTACTAACAAACAAAGAAGGACTGGTGGAGGATGTGAAGGTTGGTGGCAACCTTGGCTGCAGTGACCATGAGATGGTGGAGTTCAGGATCCTGCGAGGAGGAGGCAGGGCATGAAGTAGGATCACAACCCTGGACTTCAGGAGAGCAAACTTTGGCCTCTTCAGGGGCCTGCTTGGAGGAATCCCATGGGTTAGGGCCCTAAAAGGAAGGGACGTTCAAGAGAGCTGGTTAATATTCAAACTTCACCTCCTCCAGGCTCAAGGGTGGTGCATCCCTATGAGTAAGAAGTCAAGCAAAGGAGGCAGGAGACCTGCATGGATGAGCAAGGAGCTCCTGGCAAAACTCAACCAGAAGAAGGAAGTATACAGAAAGTGGAAAGGGGGACAGGCCACTCGGGAGGAATATAAGAACATTGTCAGAGTATGCAGGGATGTGACGAGGAAGGCTAAGGCCTGTTTGGAATTAAATCTGGC
>NW_020451140.1:251467-312936 GCF_003343035.1 Apteryx rowi
CAAAACCTGCCTGGATGCAATCCTGTGCAACGTGCTCTAGGTGACCCTGCTTGAGCAGGGGGGTTGGACTAGATGATCTCCAGAGGTCCCTTCCAACCTCAGCAATTCTGTGATTCTGTGAAGATATCCTTACGCTTTGAATATCTTTGAAAATCTCTAAGGGATTTGTTCTAGGTAATGCAGAAAGCCGTATCTACAAACTAATGAGTGACATGGAAAAAGTAAATAGGAGATGATTGTTCCCTGTGTACAATAATGGAAGAATAGAATCAGAGGTATTGACTGAAATAATCATTTCAGTTAATAACAATAATGAAAATGAGGAACATGCTTACACGATTCTTTGTTAAACTGTGGCACTCACTCTATCAGGATGCTGTGGATGACAAATGTTCACATGAGTTCACGAAGCCACAGAACCACAGATTGTTGAGCCAGGAAAGCATAGCTACAAGCTTGCCTCTATTTGTGCTCTTCCCTAGGAATTGCTACTGGCTATTTTCAGGGACAGAGTCCTGGTCTAGATTAAATTGTTGCCCCACTTGGTATAGCAGTTACAATAATATTATGTTCTTAAGTGTCTGACAGCCAAAACTGAACTGCCTCCCAGTAAAATGCTATGACTTGGATTTTTGCTGGATTTTCCAGTGTTTTTCTTTTTTAAAAAAAGCCAAACAAACAACCAGACAACAAAATGCTTCTACCTTTGCAAACTACCATTCCATCTACATCTGTCTTGTTGTACTCCCACCAACTAGCAGTTATTGAGTGCTTTTCAATTGGCATTTATGACTGCCTCTAATGGCTTGCTTGTACATGAGTCTTGCATATCCTAACTAAATATTCAGTGATTTTTCCTTATTCTAATGTCCTTAATTAGATTTATGAACTCTTTACTATGTTTTATGTTGATGAGGGACTGAGAATAAAATCCCGAAATGCTCACTCTAATAAAATATCACAGCTAACCAACTTGTGCTTTTGCATGTGTTATTTCAGTGAATAATGAGCTTTAAATAATGTTCTGAATATGTTACTGAGGATGGGCTAAAGAAATATAGACTGTTGATCTATTACAATACATTAATAAATACACTGCTACATACAGTGTGCTGTCCATAAGGAGTAATGGATCATTTTGTAAGAACAAGCTAAGGGATAAGGGGCTTGAGGCTTTTTTGGAAAGTCTTATATAAAACTAACCATTTTACATAGGAGAAATTAATATCTTGCCATTTCTATTCTATTTTGACTTCTTTTAGTTAAGTTCTTTGAATCTGGAGTAAATTATTGAATGAGGTATAAAAAATGGTTGTGGTATGAGATAGCTTTGCCTTTCATTTTCATATTTAGAACTAATTAGCTTCTTTTCCTAGATTAGATAGTGAAAATGTTTAAGCAACATAAAGCATGGTGGCTGTCAGCAAGTAACACTCTAATCAAATTGACATAAAACTTGCCATAAAGCTGGTACCTAATAATAGTTACAAGAAGCCTTTTTATACCTGCGTATTTGCCCAGGATATGAAGACCAAGATAATTTTTTTCTTAACAGTAGCAGATCACTGCAGTGCCAATTCTCTGGGTACAAAGCCTGTTAATGCAGTGTGTAGGTACTCACACCTTCTATTCAGAGGGATGTTTACATTTTTCTGAATTACATTCAGAGCTGATATATATCAGCACAGACCCACTGGATTCAATAGATCTGCTGTGACTGGCACCAATCCAGTTAAAGAAACAAAAGCATATTGTGCTGGCTTTTATTCTGCTGTGAGTTCTTGGTAGCGTAACAGAGACCAGCAGTTACTCTAGTTTGGTGATGGTTTGTGTTCATGCAGATAGCAACTGCGATTAGATCCTCTCAGTTTTCTCTTCTTTAGGCTGAATAAACCAATTTCCGTATTCTACTAAACAGAAACCTTTTTGCAAATGCCTTCCATCGTTCCTCCTTCCCTGTTTTACCTGACACGTTTGCTGGCTTTGCCAACAGACTCAAGACACTAAGTCTTTTCATTAACTCCATTTTGCTTTGTATCAGATTCTGTAATGGTACACTCATTCTCCCAGAGACCATTGTTTGCTTTTTTCTGAGTAGCCAAGTGGATTCTGAATATTGATTAAAGCATGCTGGTGCTCCTGAACCTGCTACCGTGACTAAGATGATCCTGTGAAGTGGAAGTGACATACCAAGGGCTACTGGTAAAAAAGTTTCTTAAGAATTTCCTTCAAGAATGCCAGTAGATTATATATATGCATTTCTACTCCCACTGAACCATATACATATGCAGAGTAATGTACGTTTCTTTCCAACATTATTGCTAACTTACAGAGACACATATCTTACAAATTGCATTTGAAAAGCTTGGAAACTGTGTGTGCGGGTATGTGTGAACACCTGTGTATCTAAACTGCACAGCAAGATCAACACAAATCAAGGGTGTAACCCTCAGCCCAGAGGTTCAGGTGTTTGATATCCAAGTCCTAGCTTGGTGCACCAGTATCCGATTGTAGTTCACTTTACAGAGAAAAATTTTATTGAAGTGTGAGATAGTATGTGAACTAAAGCCATGTAAGATACGAAAAGTTAAAACACAGGCAGAATATAATTATTAAGAGAGAAAGTCACAAAAGTCTAAGAAAAGCTTTAGAAAATCAGGAGGTGGCAACTTTGCATCATTGAGGATCTACTCAGGAGAACAATGGAGGCCAATCTTTCCCCCAGCTGCAATTCTGGCTAGCAAAGACTTACTAGGTTTCTTGTTTCTTAGCTATTAGTACTTAGCTCATTATTCCTTTCTATTTATTGCATGTATTAACAAATAAATAATTGCTCTTAGAATTGTAGGATAGAATCATTGAAAAAATCTAGGCTGGAAGGAAACTCTGGAGATCATCCTGTTCAACCTTCTCTGGAAAGCAGGGCCTTTGAACAAGGGCTACACCAAACTGAGTTTTGAATATTTCCAGCGAGGCAGATTCCACCACTTCTTTGTTAAATGAAATACCATTTCAGCATTTAATTGTTCTCATGGAAAAGAGTTTTTCTTTTCTCATATCCAGATGGAATATCATCTGAGGCAACTTGTGCCTCTTAACTCTTACCCTATTTCAGTGCATTCTTGAAACCGTCTTCTATTTAATTCCCTTTAGGTACTCAAAGACTGTAATTAGATCCTACCAGTTTTCTCTTCTCTAGAGTGAACAAGACAATTTCCTTCCACCTCTCTTCATATGTCAGGTTCTCTAACCCTCTTTTCATCCTGGTGGCCCTGCATTGGAGTCTTTCCAGTTTTTTGATGTCTCTTGAATTTGCAAAACTGAACACTGTATCCTGGGTGTGGCCTAACAAGTGCTGACCAGAGAGGAATTATCACATCTCTTGATCTGCTGACTATGTTCTTGTTCAGGCAGCTTAGGAAAGAGTTTACTTACATTGCTGCAAGGGCGTGCCGCTGACTCGCGTTCAGCTTGCTGTCCCCAAAGATCTCAAGGACCTTTCCAGCAGAGCCACACCCCAGATGGGCAGACCTCAGCCTGTACTGCTGCTTATTCTGTCCTAGGGGCAGGTCTTTACATTTATCTTTGCTGAACCTCAGGCAGCTCTCGTCGGGCCAGTCTTGTCTGTATCCTATTTATAGAGTCTCTTTGCTCAAAGTAATAGTTACCAAAATCAAAGTGCCCCAGGGGAAAAGGGGGAAAACGGGGATTACAAATGAGTGGGTAAAATTGACTTTTAATATAGTCTATTTGTCAATATAGTCTATTTGTCAAGTATCCAGTTTGAGAGAATTTTAAAGGATTCTTTGAGAATTCTGTAGTTAAACTGAAGGAAAAAAAAATGAAAAAAAAAAAAAAACCACAGGCCCCAGAAACATACAAATGGTCAGCAGTAACACTCTCATGAAATAAATAATTTCCAAGTAGAAAATATGTTTTAGTCAATAGTATGTTGATTTTGACAATTTTTCTTTTGCTTTTCCCAAATGACATTTCAAACCAAACAAGCATCACATGTTGAGAGTTGCAATAAAATATTGCATTTCAAAGTGTTTTTTGACTTCAAATGGTATGCAAAATGGACAGCTATTTCATAATGAATTACAATTTGGCACATCAGAGTTGGACAGACTGAAATAGCAAAATTGTATTAGTTGTTGAATTTGCTTCTCACGCAAATATAGAAACTCTACTTTTTTTGGTCCCTCTGAATTTATGAAAAAAAAAAAAAGCAAACCACTTTCTTCTCTTTGTAAACTTTCAATGATTTCAACTCTGCCTTAATTTGGGGTGAAAACTAATGCCAAAGTACTGGAATGTAGAAACAGTGGAGCAGAAATTCTTTTTTCTGATCAGTTCTAATATGTTCATATAGCAAAACAGTATCCCATTTTAAAGCCCCAGCTGACCTATGAGAACTTTTGGAAGAACCCAGGATGAATCTTTTGTAATGTAATTTTTATTTCTCAGATTTTAGTGGTAGCGATTGGAGTGTAACCACAATGGCTTTGCCAAGAAAGCCACAATTTATTCCTTGTGAGGATTTCATGACTGAGCACAGAGGTATAAACAAGACCTTTGCAATCTGTGCTGCTTATATGAGGTCTGTCCTGCTCTCAAAGCACCAACTCTGTATTTAATCTGTATATAATATTAGAGCAATAATCTTTGAATCAATATTTATAAATGAATGTTAATCTTTTATAGAGGATTCATTAACAAAAATCAAAATTTATTACACCATAAAAGTTAGTCATAAGATACTATATGGGCTAATCTTACAGTCCCAGCTGACTGTCTCTACACTGTAGATCTGTTACTGCAACCTGCATAAATACCCAGAAAATAATGTATTTTCTCTGTTTACTTTTCCTAGGATAAACAGTGAAACAGTAAAAAGAGGCTAAGACACAACAGGGGATGCAAAACAGACAAGCTGCAACAGCCTACATGGGAGGATATTACAGAATTACAGTTGTTGTTGCAATGGCTACCAGCTGTGCATCTGGAATGAGCAGGTTTGGAGGCCATGAGTTTTAATACAGGAAAAACTTTGCCTCAGATGCTCACTCCCTGACTTTATATGTTTTAGTTCAGTCTTCACTTCAAATGTCTTAAAGAAGAATGGTCCAACAAGTTCAGTTATTTTTGTTGTTGTTCCTCCTGTTAACTACTTCATCAACAGCTGTAGGCAGGTAGAAGTGTATTAGAATTTGTGTTGCTAATACTTCAAGTCACCTTATTTGGCCACTGAGGGTTATCTGACTGCTTCCTTTGTGCAGCTTTTGCAATGACAGGAAGAGGAAATACCCGGATGAATGAGCTCTGCAGTTCTGCCCTTACTGCTACTGATCCTTACCCTGACCACACAAGCAAGTCATTTGACTTGACCAGATTTCACATGACCTGTCTTGCAGGTTTCTTGTGTGTGTTGTTTTTTTTTTGTTTGGTTGGTTTTTTTGGAGGGGGTGGGAGGGAAGGGGATGTGTTTACTCCTATGAACACCTTCCCCTGACAAGTCCTAGTTATTCTCCAAAGTACCATCCATTTTTTGCAGTGAATGAGACTGTGGCCACACTGAAAACAAGAGCATTCAACTATGGAAATGCATTCAGGAGTGTATCTTCATGGTGGCAAATGACAACAAACTCAGATGGTATAATAACAGTAATTCTGTCATTTTATAACTTTTGTGGGCTTGACTTGGCATAACAGTTTCCTTAATTTACTTTTATTGTAGGTAATGAAAAAAGAGTTCTGAAAAAAAGCAAAGAAGAAGAAATGCAGAACTATGGTTGTGCTGACAGTCTCATGGCTCACAGTCAGGATTAGAACTTTAAGTGTATCACACAGTGCTTGAGAACTTGAGGTAATGGAATAAGGTGGGGATAGATTAGGAGGTCATTCTCTATATGACTGCTTCAATACATATTTACTGATATGCCCTTGGCTTGCAACTCATTCCTCATSAAACCTGCAGCTGGTCAGAGCACACCCCTGCTCACATCTGGGTTGCATGATCAAGGTGTCTTTGCAGGGAAGACAGAATATATTGGGGAAAAGTCAGTGTACCCAGAGCTCTTCCTGATGGCATGATCAGGACAGACACCCTGACCCAAGAACTTGGAAGCATCTCCAGTTTCCCTGGAGTTCTCTGTCCAAGATGAAGCAAGAATGAGAAAATTTACCTGCTGATTGCTATCATAAAAGGAATGGAAAAACTTGAAAATCTGGGATTCCTCTCCAGTTTCCGATTATGAACATATTCCAGTGGACAGAAACTATTCTTACATTATTCCCCAGCTTGACCACTACTATCCTGAACCTAGTGTGAACAAGATTATTATGTCCTTACATGCTATCATTAATATTAAATATAATATATATTTTTAAGTAACAAGCAAAAAAATCATCAATAATTTCCTTTAATAATATTTTATCCTCTTTCCCCAAATATTGTCTCATAGTCTAACATTACAGGACTGTAATATTAATTTTTAAGTCCAAATCTTTTCAGGAGAGGAAAGAAGTCAATTTACCTTGATTTTATCAGATTCAGATGATTCTTAAAGTTATTCTCTAAAGCAAAACTGGAGAACCAAAATCTGGCATATAACACAGCTTGACTACGTAAGGGTCCTGTGTTTTAGCTATCGTCTTCTCTATTTATTCTACAAGCCATCAGTTTTCAGTTCTCCACCTGTTGCTGGGTTCCATTTCCAGTATTGTCCCTGAGCCTAAGAGCAATCTGGGAAAATAAGCATTCTCTATCCTTCCSCTTTCTAATAACTCGGACAACTCCCTACTCAGATAAACTTCTGGCATTCACCAGTAGCCCTTTCTTTAATGAGATGATCAGCTGGCTGAATAGCTTTCTTCAGTGTATACTGCCAGCTAATGGCAACTTTATTAGGTATCTGCAGTGAGATGATGAGCCACCTGGGAGTATTAACACCTGGATTTACAGTCACAATGGTAGAGCATATTGAAGTCCTTCACTACACAGAATTACTCAATAATAGCTTTTGGAAACATAAATAATCAAGAAGCATCATTTTTGAAGATAAAAGCCAGGAACATGTCTGGCTAATTGACCATGATGGAGTTATAATAGTGAAATACTGCACACTTTTGGAGTAAAGTTCTCTATAGGGCTGCCTATGTCTAAAGCATTGATGGTTAGCAACTCTACAGAAGTTTGTGGATAGCGACTCTTACAGACTGCTCCTGCCAATAAGATGCATATCAGATTTTACATGGGTCTAGTCTGTCGCAATAAACTGTGGCAGCCTAAGAACCTCAGAGATAATGTGAAACAGGAGGAATTGAAACTAAATTAGCTCATGGAGAATGCCATCAACATTGCTGGCTTCAGTTTGCATCAAAATCGAGGGGGGTTCAGACATTCTGGTAAGAACAGAATGTTTCACCCAGTTTCTTTACATCCAGTTCAGAAAGTGTTAAACCCTAGCTGTGTTTTTCAGTTCTTTTAACTCCAGCTGATAAGGAAAGTGCTCAAAGTCACATACACATAAGAGCTTTTTTGGCTGGGAACGGATTCAAGTGCGAGCTTTACAGCTTTGCTGACTTGAGACCCATATTTACTAAACTCACTTTAGAGGCTTCAAGACTCTGAAACAATGTAAAATATAAAACCATAAAAGTTTCCATGTACACATTAGTTTTAAATTTTAAGTACTTGTGTAATGGTTTGCAAATTGAGATCTTTGCTTTTTGTGTTTTTTGTGTTTTTTTTTTTTTTTKTGGGGCGGGAGCAGGATGTATGTGTGATTTTTGTTTCTCATTTCTGAAATTTCCAGAGAAGAAGAATCATAAAAATATTCATAGACTGTCCACTCAACCTTATTTTGGATAAGCTGACCTCTGATAAACTGTAAAACAGTTTTTGAAAAAAACAAACCAAAAAAATCCCCAAACTCAGTTTTTCTCAATATTCAATTTCCTCTTCATCTGCTAGCTTTATTGTCAAAAATAAAAACAAAAAATCCTCCATCTTCCCTTTACAGACACTCAAAATTTTCATAATGATTTTTCTCTAAATACAAACATGTGAAAAAAGAAATTATATCACCAATGATAACAATTTCAAAACTTCAGGGCATATTATGTGCGCCTCGACTTACATAATCCGCTATCAGAGAACTTATTTCAGTAACTGCTTGCAAATAGAAACCACAACATTTTACTCACTACTTCATGTAATTAACTGGCGAGATATAGAATCACTTCTCTTTCTCTCTCCAGGCCGATGGGTATTTAATTATTCATACAAAGTGGAGTAGCTTCAACAAAATAAATATACAAAACCCACACTAAGATATCTAACAGCCTGGTGGTTTGCACACGTTTTAAAAGGTTCAAGTTTCTCTTTTGTGTCAGAAAGGGAGATGACTTTAATTCAGGTCACTCACAAGGTGGGTCAGGGTGGGGACGTGAGGGCTCTTGGTGCCCTCAGGGCCTGACGGTGCCTGAACCTGGAGGTCAACCTTTAAGTATGTCTCATAAATAGGAAATGAAAGTAACCCTGTAATTCAGACAGGGTTGGACAGGACACAGAGCTTGTTCCCAAAATATTTACATAAATTCGCCCCCCACTCGTGCAAGCCTTTGCTGCTCTTTTCTCTACAGCCCTCAGGGCTGGAGGTCCCTGCCCAGCTTTCTTCCCCAGTTTGGCCATACTGTCGTTCCTCTGACATCTGCTGGCATAAGACCTGGCCTTTACAAACTTGCAAGACACGTACCTTAAAGCCATACTTCGGGATATAAAATCACACCTTCTGCAGTGCAGTGCCATATTTTAGACTTTTTGACCTTGTCTTTAGAAGTATTCAGAAGTATTTAGAAGTTTGGATAAAAGACGCAGTGCCAAGCAGTGTCTGAGAAAGTGGGCATAAGCTGCAGGAGCAGGGAAAAACTAACCAAAATGGGATATTGCAGCCAGGCTAGGACAGTAGTTATAAACTACAGACATGGGGGAAGCCAGGCAGCTGGAGGTGCGAGTATTCTCCAAAGGTAAACATTTTGAGGAGAGAGTTTCTTAAAAACAGAGATCATTGGAGTGGTCATGGTAGACAACGTATACTTGTTGTGTGGGTAAAACAATTATATAGCAAAATTATACCCGATTATTAGTTAATCAGAAACAAGAAGTTATTCCTCAAGCTGATAAACTGAGAAAGTCCCTGCATTTCAGTTAACCAGTTAAGTTAACCAGTCACAATTTTAATTAGGGAACTGGACATAAGGAGGACAAATAGTGCAGAAATTGCTGAAATAATTAACAAACTACAGAAACACTGAGCGTGAAGCTTTTTAGTGTTGTTGCCGTTTTCTTCCTTTCGCTGTCAACCAGTCAGATAAAAATTTGCTTAGACGAAGGCATCCCAATTCAGACTCGAGGGACCTCAGCGTCTATTGGAATCAAGACAATCTAAGAACAGCTCTGTTCTGCCTCGAAAAGGTAAATGAACCTTCTGTGGAAAGCAGAAGTGTGAAAGGTTCAGAAGAAACCCATTACAAGCTTCAGCACACACTTGTGACAAGAATTGTGACTCTATATTTGCAAGAACACAGTCTCCCCTAGGGATGCCAAGCGAACATGTGAAGTTAAAACATCGCATTCACTTCAGCTCTATAACTTCGTCTCTCAGATGGTGCTCTAATTGTTCCCAGCAACATTGTTCCTTGTATAAATCAAGATTCTTTAGAATTCTTAGGGGTAGAGTTGTTAAAGGCTGCTGATCAGAACATTTTTTATTAAGTTAGATTGTATCCGACTATGCTGCTCTGTCAAAACTGAAGTATTATATTCAAGCGCATTCGTTTCAAAAAAGGTTTTCTTTAGGATAAGATTTCTTTTTAATTCTTTTTTTCTTCGAAGGGGAGAGATGAGGTGTCCAGATTCCTTTGGACATGAATCCAAAGTGCAAACTGTTCATTAGGAATATGGATGTTTCCACACAATGTGGAAAAAGAACAAGTTTCAAAACCTTGAAAGTTGCCTCAAAATGAAAGCATCATCCTGTCGACAGCTCCAATTCTTTAAATTGTTTTGCCTGACACTTAGTAGAGCTGCCAGTAAATGGACTTCTTTGATCATATCCGAAGAATTATATGTCAAAATTCYCAAACTGTTCATTCACTTTCACTCTAATTTTCTCTCTCACTAAATAAACCTTTGTAGCCTATTTTTTGCACGTTACTTACATTAGTACAGGGAATTAACATTGCAAGTGCACAAGGCAAAAGAATACTTCTATTGTTACCAGAATTTTATGGTATATACACATGCATGCACACTCACATTAACACAAATGCACTTTGTTATGTATGCCCACTGGCTGGGTATTTTTTACCAGCACAGTCAGTTATGGGACATGCTTCTGAAGTGCTGTCTTTAATAAGCAGTTCCCTGCTGCAGACTAGACCCCAGGCTTTTAGTCCTTCAGACCTCACATCTGCCACAGAATTTGGAAAGAGTTCCATGAAAATGAATTCCAGGAGTTATTTTTAAGAGTTAAATAAGGGAAGCTGTTTGCAAAAGCCTTGAAGCTAATGAAAACTAGGTAGTTATAAGCAAGGTTACGAATTCTTACACAGCACTAAGGGTTATTCCTATTAAGTAGAATCTATACAAACTGATATCTTCCGTAAAGTACTCTCCTCGGATCATCACTAAAGGCTCCACGATGTGGAGTAGTAAGGACAACCAAGATAAAGCACTAGGTGAGATCTCAGGCTTCTAGCAGAAGAATACCCTGATTAAGCTGCTCCTACGTTTTTTCCAAGAAGTAGTATCAAAGATTACCCCCACTAGACAAGATAGAAAGGTGTTACTGATTTTACATACAGAGCATTTACCACAAAATGGGCATGCAATACAGTCTTTCAACCTCAAAAATACAAACTCAGAGTAAAAACTGTTATGCATGGAAATAACTACAAACACTGTCTTCTTAATGGCTCTTTTTGTTGTTCCTTTTTTGGTTTGTTCTGCAGTACAAAGTCTGAAATAAACATTAACAGCAGGATAATTTTGTCATGATGTTTCACTTAATGTTTTTTCCACATATTCTAACCTCTGGATTCCTTCTTTAGAGTTTGCCTGGTATGGATCCCTACTCACTTTGCCTGCACCACCAGCTAATGGTCAGTGCCTTTATTCCAGAACAAAGTAAAGGAGTCATTATTGCACAGACTGTTTTCTATGAGGGATCCAGGGTCTGTTATCGGCAGAGAATTTGTTTGCTTCATTTCCAGACCTTAATTTTCAAGTCCTCTATTAATCATATACAAAGGCCAAAGTGGGGGTAGTTCTTGCCTTTGACTACTTTTCATTCACATGTGGACTTACTGCAAGTGAGTATGCAAATCCTGTAAGCGGTTTGCTTCAGCCACCTTTCAGATTCATAAGGAGTCATTTGCAGGTATGGAATGGTGCATACACTCTAAGTGTTTAATTTTCATGGCATGCCTGACCTTTTAAAAAATGAACTGAGGTGCATATAGATCCTCGTGTAAAGCTCAGAACGGAGCTCACAAATGCCATGGGAGCCAACCCCTAATTGTGCTTACTTTTTCCCTTTTCTTTTTCCCACTGAATACAAAATTAAATGACTGCAAACCCACCAGCTACATACTTAAGAGGTTCTAGTACAAGAGTTTTGCCTCTCTCCTCTCTAAAATATTGTAACCAAGCAATTGAACTCTCAGGCTATTTAACCAGTGATATAAAGTCATCATTTTATTTTACTAGTTATAAACTCATGTCTTTCCCTCCAGCAGAATATCTTTTTCATTGTATACTTTCTCCCAACCAGTATTAGTTTGACTAGTTTCCCTCCAGAAAGTAGTAGAATCTCCAGGATGCAAGATACTCCACATCTTGATGCTGGAAGCTTTCCAGCATTATTTATTTTTTACTTAAAAAAAAAAAAAGAAATGAAAACTAGTAAAGTTTCTCACCAGTTCCCATATAGACATAAACAGGTCATCCTTCTCTCAATGTTCTTATCTTAAATCTATGCAGTTGCAGAATTTTAAAAGAACAGTCAAGCTGAAGAGTGTAGTAGCACAGCCAAGGGAGTGATAAAGGAGAAAAAGAGAAAGAGATATAATAAGACCAGGCTTGAAAATGAAGAGGAAAAAGGAAATGCTTAGTCTAGCAGGTTAAAAAAGGCTCAGTGAGGACAACTCCACCCAGTTTGGCACCAATAACATAGCTAACTGGCTTGCCACCCCAAATGTACCAACTTTCAATCTGTGAATCTCTTTGGAGCCATAATGCTTAGCGCTGCAAATCATCTGCTGAGAGAAACTTCAAATACTTGAAACTTATTGATACAATTACCTTTGCACTCCTGGACTGAATGCAATGTTCCTTGTTGGTCTGTAAACTTTTTCTGCAACTGCAAGAAAAAGAAAAGAAAAAAAGTCTTAATCTGTGCAGCATGTATTGTCTGGGTACTCTTCCTCGTTGATCAAGCTAAGGCTAAGAAATTCATTTAACCTTTTAGTGTCAAGTTTGATGGACCCAAGGTGACACTGTATTTTTTCATTGTGCAGTACAGTTTATGATTGCAATAAACCTGAAGGAAAAATTGATGTTGACAAAGATTATATATATATTTTTCTTCTCCTCCTGGTAAGACAGAAAAGTGACAAGTGTCACTTTTAAAAAGCAGTAGCCTCACGTACAATATGAGGACAAGGTTAGTCATCAATCATGTCTTTTCATAAGTCTTCACTGATGAGTTTGACTTTGGACCTGCAATCTTTGAACCTTGATTCAGCTTTTGTCCCAGAATCATAGATTCATTCATTCATTCATAGATTCATGGATTTTTAAGGCCAGAAGGGACAATTACAATCATCTTCTGTGACCTCTTACATTACACAGGCCACAGAGTCCAAGCTTTCATTCTCCCTGCCCCTACTTCTTTCACAAATGTTATCACATTGTTCTTCTCTCTCCAGCTCTCAGTTGCTTACTAAACTCATTCTGATGCTTAAACCTTGTTCAGTACTGCCTCTGTCTCCATTTCTCCTTATTTATGATGTTCTCCCGTCACAAGTCTTTCACAGAATAATCCTTGCATAAATCTCTTGCCTAGAATGACCTACAGCCATTGCTTGCTAAACATGAGAATGTCACCTCCGTCTCTTAAAAAAATGCATGTCATCTATAAGTGTGCATCAGTAGAAATTGTCCTTCATGGTGCTAAATGTTCATTAAATAATTTATTGAAGCATATGCATTTAACAAGTATTCTTCCAGAAAACAACATTATCTTAGCAGTAGTATGTAGTGGAATTACATGAATGTGGCTTGTAGGGGAATTACAGGTACCATTTCTTTTCCTACCTGCACCTAACACTTCTCTGAGCCTCAGTCTCTCATTTCCTTTTTTTTTTTTTTACCTCCACCTCTTAAGTCTGTCTGAGTCTGTCTCTTTCCTTCTCTATCTGCCTCATAAAAGTTTAAATGCAAAGGACTTCTCAGTTCACAGGTAAAATAAATTGTCAGTGTGTGCCTAGTAACAGTTCATAGCCTTTTATTCCCCCCACCCCTCATACAAAAATTAATGGGATGCACCACTCTGCCATCGTGTCCTTGACACGTAATTTGTTATAAATAATAATACAAATGATTACAGGGAAAGCTACTACTGCTAGGAGTGCATCAGTTTGCCAGCATGGGGATAAATAAGACAGCTCTCTCTGTGGGTGACTCTGTCATCACGTTTTGTACTGGCGCTACCCAGCAGGCTTAACAACGTGAGTCCTGTCATGGCTAGTCTCAAAGTTTCTTCAGAGAGAAAGAAGCTGGAGGGCTAAAGCCCTTTTAAACAGAAATAACTAAAAGGAGTTAAAAATAAGTGGCTCTCTGATGGGCCGCTGTGTCGAATATATTTAATTGCCCACAAGTCGCATATCTTCCCGTCTTCGTATTATTGCACAAACCTGCTGCATTTCTGTGGTGCGGCAGTTACTCAGGTTTTATCTTCTACAGAGACAAGCTGTAATTTCTTTTATAGGGAGAGGGGAAGAAAAGACTCATAACAGAGAAGGCAATTGCAAGAGCAACAGTCAATGCCAAGGATGGGAGAAAGGGCTGCGTTGTCGTCACCCAGGTGCAAACCTGCGGATTGACAGGGCTGGATGTGCACTAGTTCTGCCCCATAAGTGTGGGGGTAATTTACTTAGACTCAGCAATATACTGGAGGGATTTACTGGGAAACTCTTATTCTAATTCCTCTCCCGGCCTTGAAAGTGAGTTCGCCTTCTTACTGATGGTAGTTTGCTGACATTTTCTGATTATTTATATTTTGGTACCACTTAGGAAGCGTCATTTAAAGGAGATATCACTGTGCAAGTTGTTATACAAATAAATGTTGGGAAACCATCAGCTATCAGAATTTCAAGTTTTTTGGKTTTTTTTTTTCATTTTGGAACAGAAAACACGTTTTCTACGAAAACATGGATGAATTTACCAGATCTCCTTTGATGCACTGCCGGAAGAAATATGTTATGGCATCAGAAGAGTTACACAGAAGATTTGACAAATCACAGAGATCACTAGATCACTGAGTGCCAGACGGTGCAGGGCTATACCTTGTACTTGCCTTGCTGTTTTGGGTTATTTTTCCTTAAAAAAAAACACAAAAAACCCACCTTTCATGTGCTTTGTAGCATAATGGTAAGTATAATTCTGATGATCCCATTCTTTCTTATGGATGGGCTATGCCTTTCATAATGAAATGAAGCTTTGAGTGATGTAATTTTTCAGCAATCACATATCATTTGGCGCATTATGAAGATGTAGTCTGTTAGAGGAATGCATGTCACTGGGGAGAATGACTGCCAGATACCAGAATGGTTCAAACACCAATGAGTAGAGGCAAACAATATGAAACCCTGCATTTCAGATTTAGTAACAACAAAAACTCAATCAAAAAGTGATTAAACAAACGTTTAAGGAGTATTTTTGGAACATTTCATTCTATACAGATTCATTTGTATTTCAGTCTTTTGATTCTGATTCATGACAAAAATAGTAACAGTGAGATATCTGCATTTTCCACAGAACAATAATTTTCCACATTTTTATTATTTATCATTTGTATTACTAAGTAGCCTCAAAATACCCATTGTAATGGCATTTATGTAAATGTGGACAATAGTCAGCCTTTGCCACCAATAGCTTGCAATTGAAACTGGTTATATTATCAGGTTGCAATAGGTGCCCCCAAAGGTTCAAAACCCAGATTATTTTCCCTTATAGAAAGGACATAATTGCAATCAACGCCAGGTGTTTCCAAGAGGAGTACTTCCTCCACTGCTTAGGCAGGTATCCCATTTCCCACTCACACTCCCAGACACATATCATGTTATATAGTGAGAACATGATATTCTAGGTCCAGCAAATTGTTCGGCAGAAGCAGGCATATATGGATTTCAGTGAGGCTTGCAGGGCAGGATCAATGCCATGAATTACCTTTAACCACCTCATAATGGAACGTTCTCATTAGACAAATGAGGGAAATGTCTCACAGGGAGTGACAGGGCTGGTAAAATGAGGGGATCAAATCTATTACATTCATTACTGGAAGTAGCTAGGGGAATATATATATAAAAAAAATCTTTTTAAATTGAGATTGCAATAGGAACAGGAGAAAATTTTGAAATATCAAGAGATTGTGTTAGTATCTCTCCCTGACATTCTAAAAATGCAAATTCTGCAGTCAGAACCCCAAACCCATATTAAGCTCTAACAGAGGGAGGACCAATTTTCTGAGGAAACACTAAGTATTCTGTCAATAATTCCAGCAGCCACAGGTGTTTAGCCCTTCAGAAACTTGGGGTGCTTAATTTAGTTGGCTATGCCATTTTGGTGCCTGCCTTTAAATCCTTACATCAAAAAATCTTGGTCTACATTTATATGCATTTTGTGTTGTTTATACTTCATTTCCAGTTTGATTTAAAACATAAATAAGAGTCCTAAAGTAGTGATAGCATGTACTGACAAGCTTTATGACACTTAAATATTGCTGAAAAAAACAAGCTTTTAAGACAAAAGAAAAGCAGACGATGGCTGTTAGTATTAGAGGACTGCGAGATAGCCAGCTGTAAATTCAGTTTCACAGAACTGTGTCCCACATAAGAAATCATCAGATTTCTTTCCCAGTCTCTAGAGATACTCACTGATCATTTAACTYCCTCCTGCTTCCAAACCCGCTTCCTGTCCATCGAGGGTGAATGGCTGCGTAAGAACTAATGACAACATTAATGTTTAAAATATCAGAGGCCTTTCCAAATGGGCTTAAAACCTGACGGCTTTGAAATGCAGCCTCCAGATTGTTATGAAATTTAGTTTTAATAACTGGATGAACTGGCYGGTGCCCTTACAGAACCTCTGAGGTGCTAGAAAATATTATGAATAATACAACCAGAGTATAAACTATGGATGCTCCCAAGTGGGTCATGGCCAACTTGGTAACACCATGCCACAAAACCCCCTCTCACCAACATACATCTTTGTGTAACCATGTAGACATGTAGACCGTTCAAGCTGACATCGCGGATGTGACAGGGAATGGAGGTGTGGGAGGGGATGCGGCGTACACATTTGAGGGAATGGTTGCTGCAAATGCTGAGATGTGGTGAAAAAGCACATCCTTGAAGCAYGTGTTTGCTTCATAATCCACTGTTAGAAACAATGTAAATTTAAATCTATGATTAATATGCTCTACTTCATATTTTCCTCTTTTTATTATGTCCACTTATATTCATTCCCTTGAGTAAACAGTCCTTTTTTTTACCCTTTTTTATTCTCATATTTGTTCATTTGAAAGAAAGTGTATGTGCGCTGCCAGGTGAAAATTGTGTCATACTTGGGAGCAAAGAACTCCCTCCCCAAGTTTGCTTTCGAAGTAAATCAATATCTTCCAAAAGCAGAAGGCATGTGCACTCAGTGAAAATAGAGGAAACTTAACTGTGGACAAGTCAAATGTTAAAACACAATGAAACAGAATAAAAAGATTCGTGTGAGAAGCAAGCTGCTAAAGTGTCTGAAAGTAAAGAAGTAATAATAAAAAGTTTTTCATATCTGTCAAAAGCAAGAAACTTGTGAGAGAGTTTATGGGATTTACAAATGATCAAGATGTAAAAGAMTCATACAAGGAAGATAATGTCATAACAGAAAAGAAAAATAAATTCTTCATATCCATGTTCACTGTGAAGAAGGGAAATTCTGTTGCTTCTCTATACCAGAATGGTGTTTGAATGTCAGTCCCAAAATGAAATGTTGGCAGAAGAAATTTTAGAACATATCAATAAAAAGTAAGAAATCATCAGGGCCAGATGGTATTTACCTAAGAGTTTGAAAGGAATTCAAATATATAATTACTGAGTTAACTGTGGTTTAAACTCTACTGCTTTAGGACTGGAGATAAAGTGAGAAGGGAAGGGGAAGGAGAAAGACAAGGGCAAAGGCAAGGAGAAAGGGAAGGGGCAGGGAAAGGGAAAGGGAATTTTTTATTGTTTCTCATTTGGCAGGAAAGAATTCCGCAATTCAGAAGACCACCTTAGCAATTTAATTAATGCAGAAGCACTTATTTTTACATATTCTGAGCATTTAATACTTTTGGGGGCTAAAATAAAAAAAAAAGGTATTCATCTCTTCTTCCTTTCGTTTAGTCCAAGATGTGGCAGCTAYCAAATCAGACTTATTGCTCTGTTCATTAAGAAAAAAAATGCAACAACATTAACAACAAAAGCTGTCCAAAACTGTGTCCAATTCTTGCTCTTTAAAAGGAATGCAAAATTCATTGCTGATGACATGGCAATTTTCCAATCAAACATTTCCTTTGGTCACAAAGATAGAAAGCATCTGAAAACAAAAAGGCATTTTGGCAATAACAGCTTTAACAAAGCTCACTACGCAGTGGCTGCTGTCGCTGTGAAATATTGAGCTTTGAAGGGTAATACTAATTCAAGTAGCATAGCACTGCATACAGGTAAGGGGTCCAAAGACCTTGAATGTTGAAAAGAACTACAGATCTTCAAAGTCACACATACAAACAAAAAAAGGTGGCATGTAATGGAGACCTGAATAATGTAAAAGCTTTTGTCTGTGAGGGAAAGGAGGCGAAGGGGAGGGAGAAAGAGGGGAAGGAATGGAGGAGAAAGAGAGAGAAGTTGAATACGAGTTTTAACCATTCTAATCAGAAGATGAGAGTTGGCACCTCTTGCCTAGGTCTCACAAACAGCAATATCCAGACTTAATGAGCAGTTCAACATCAGTGCTGGCCTGAGAAAGGCAGTAAGGCAATTACATTGCATCAAACCACAAGTGAGTTTTTGTGATAGGAAAAAGGATGGCTAGTTTGCATTTTTGGTTTCTAATAGATGGGTACCAAAAAGAATTTGTGTCAGAGCTGGAGGAAAGTTGGTTGTGATTGTTGGAAAAAATGCCTGGTCAAAATTTGAAAAAGAAAAGAAAAATCTACTTAAATTTAGGAAACTAATTGCGGAGATGTTGAGTGACCTAGAAAAAGACTCAAAAACTTTCTGAAAGACAATGCAATGACCTACTGTGTTAATTTTTTTTCTGGTCATTGATCTGTCTGTTAGTCTGTCTGAAAGATAGCAAAAAGGCCCAAGGGTAAGAGAAAAAACTGAGATTGCAAATTATACAAATGCATATACCTCCTCTTTTTTTTTAATTTTTATGATAATAACATAGTTTGACATTCCTCCGGTTAAAGTCAATGACAAGATCCCCTGGAATTCATAAGGAGAGCTGGGCAAACTTGTAAATTTGTCAAAAACAGTGTCATTATTTCAAACCTTTGCAAGAGGGACAAGAGCAAAGGACAGTGCAAGGACCAAGCATGCAGAAGATTGACTGTCTGCAGACAAGCAAGATACACCTATGGATTTTAGTTTGTCAGGGACTTGGGTTTTGGGGAGGAGAAATCATGTGTCCAGCAGAATGAGGTCTTGATCTCATTTAAGACTTTGTGTTCTACCTCAGTTCAAATACTGTTACTAATGTTAAATTTCAGTACAGAAGCGTTCTTAAAAGGAAATCACTATTCTTAGCAGGGAATGTTCTCTCTTGACCCAGTCTAAATTTGCTTGAGTTGAGCTGTAACTCTGCTGCTGGGATCTATCGTTGCCAGGGGACATGCTTCCAAGCTCAAAATGATGGCTGATGACAGTTGTTCTTATTCGATGCACTAGTTAGTGAAGATCTCCTAGCTACCAGGAAATATCCTGAGTGAAAGTTTATTGAATTTCTAAAGTGTTGATGACAACATACATATATTTCAGAGAAATTTTGATAAAACTGAGACAGATAGACAGATCGATGACACAATGTATCTGTATGTTTTCTATCTAAACAGCATATGTACATATAATGCAATACTATATTACTGGCTCATAACCAAGATTTACTGATACTCATCTGAAGAAAGTTTAGTGCTGCTCTGTGTAGACCAAGAATCTGGGGACTTAAACTATAAAAGTATAAGAGAAAACTCATACCTTAAAATACTGACAATTCCTACTATAATAATTCTATGGTGCATGTCTTTAAAAATCTTGGTTACCCTAGGAGGCTATTTCTGTTCTCATCTATTGTAATTTTATGCCAATATACCTCCATCAGCTTTATCAGTGGTCCTAATTTATACCAGTGGAACTGATCACAGATTCAGGACCTATGTACTATAAAGTTCACAGAATATCTGTAACCTGTCTATGGAACTTCCACAGATCCTATACAAAATAAAATAATAATTAAAATTGCAGTCTTTTCATCAAACTTTGGAGTACATTTCTGCTCAGATGTTCTGTCAGGTCTGCTGCTGTCAACTGGTTAAAATTTGTCTTTGTCACTTGTTATTCCTGGTTTCTGGGAGATGTCACGTAATCCTGGGAATTCAAGCTAAACTTATTTGGTCAAACAGCTTCCTCAAAATATTTTGATTGCTTGATCAATGATGATTGAAAGCAACAGGCCAAGAAAACCTATCAAAAATTTAAAACCTTAAGGTGACTTTACAAAGTTGATAAGGGATCAAAATGTAGATATATTTCAAATCAATAAACTAAAGAAATACATTTTGAATATATTTTGAAACCGGCACATCAGATCTGAAAATCATTGAGAGAAGATGAATCCTTGATGATATATGTATGAGTCCATACACTCAGAGGCTTATTCTGTAGCCGGTAGGACTTCCAACTTAGCTTATGTTAGTGTCAGGTCCCTCTCTGAAGATGACCACTGGCCTTTTTTCAGAGTAAAACTGATCTGCAAAAACAAGTAGGGAAATAAYCTATTGATATTGAAGGTATCTCCAGCATGTCATCAGTGGAATAATACTGTTCTGTGCACATGTAAGTAATACAGAGTGTTTGTTAGTTAACCCTTTACAAGACGAGCCCTGGAGGAACTCACCACTAGAATTCTAAGTAAAAGCATAATTTTAAACTTACAGTGAGGCTTAATTTTTTTTCTGTTTACTCAGCATGCTGTTTAGCATGGCCACCAAAATGCTTAGCTACCATCTTTTTGTTGTGTATTCAATACTGATAGTGACTATTATGATAATAATAGTAATAATAGCAGTAACAATAATGATCTTTTTTCTTGCTACTTCCACCCAAGCATCTCAGAAAAATTAAGACTCTGCATATCACAGGCAGAGAAGGTAAGAGTGATTTTAACCTTTTTTACAAATGTGGAAAGAGAAGCAAAAGAAAGTTACACTGAAAATATATTTTTGTTCTTCTTTCTTACTTTTCATTTTATTCTTTGGTGCAGGGATGAACTTTATTCAAGCTCATTGTTTAAACTATCGGCGTAAATAGGGCAGCAGTTTTGTCTGGCACACTGAGACACCCTCAGCTAATAGAAATAAGCCATTTCAGTCATATGGATTGTCTCTCATTAGATTGATCAAGTTCATATGTACTAGCAGAAATCACTGTCTTTACTGCCTTTCACTTGAGTTTCCTAATCTCTTAGCTACCAATCCATATCACTCTCACTTTTTTTTTCATTTCACACTCATTTTTTTCTTTTTTTCTTTTTCTCTTCCCCCCGACTCTGTCACCCTGGCATTCTCACTCACTCAGTGAGCTGGTTTTGAATTTTTATTTTAAAGAGTGGGGGTGTCTTTCTTCCTTGATACCTGTAAGACTCTAGCCCGGTACTCAAAGCAGACTCCTGGGGAATAGAAGAGGAAGTTTGGAATCCCACCTGCAGAATGAAAAAGGATTTGAAGAAGAGGTCTTCTAACATCTGCAGCCATTAAAAAAAAGAAAAGTCAATCCTCTGCTATATACATAGTATATATAAGATAGCTGTGTAGATCAAAGTGGGGTGGTTCAGCTTCTGATCTCATATGAATGGCAAATTTGAGGCTGAAGGTAAGCACCTTAGCTCAAGGAAGGGAAAGGATTTCAGTGGTGGTCTTTTTTGCACCTGGTATTCCTGTCCGGCTGAAGTGTCTCTACTCTTAAGGGACTGGTCCTTGTGCCCAAAATACTGGGGACAGAAATCTCCCCACTCAATCTGAGGAAAATAGACACCTACCTCACCTTCGTCATTTCTGCCRCTAGAGCCAGGTGCCTCATTTCTAGGCATTTTAGTACTGAGAAGTACAATATCTAGGGTCCTTTTAAACCCTTCACGCTTTGCCGTCAGGTCCTTGAAAGGAGTGGGTAGCTCTGTTTCCGACAGTGGGAGTGTGAGAGCTTTTCTCTGAGAAAAATCCCACTGAAACCAGTGAGATCTATCCCTTTATAATGCTAATTATTGCATGATCTGGCCTTAAGATGTGACAGAGTCAAAAGAAAGGCTGGTAGACTGTAAAAAAAAAACACCTTAAGGCTTGCTATTTGTTCAGATTCAAAACGGACTGGAATCCCATCATGGCTGTGACTCCCCACTGTGACCCATTTCCCCCGGCGCTGTCGGATCGGAGTATGTTCAGAATATGGGCAAGGTTAAGAGCGGAGAGTAACTCCTGAAAGACCCGTTCACCCTGGTACTGTCTCACTGCCGTAATTTCGCCGTATCCCTGTCRGAGCTTTCTCAACACAGTCTGCTTCTCCTGTGAATATAGGATTGGGATGTTTGATCGTGTTTGAACCCCAGAGGGACCTGAGCTTCTACCCTGCAGGCCGGTCRCAGGTGTCTCCTGCCCCTTCATTCAGGGGTTCAGCCCCACTGCTGAGTGCCTGCAGGACACCCCTGCTTCTCCCTCGGTTCCAGTGGTCATCAGACGTTCAGGAAGCAGCAGCTACGAGGCCTTTGCCATGACGAGCAGCCATGCCCCACTAGGGGGAAAAGACCCATTTCTTCTCTCTGCTTTCTCAGCAGAATAAATTGAGAAAAAGTTCAGMGGATGGAGCCTGAGAGCAAGCATGAAAACAACATCCAAAAAGCAGAAAAAAATAATAAAAAAAGGAAGCAAAACAGGCTCCCCAGACAGTCTAAAAAGCAAAGCCGGTTTAAATTAAACAGCTTTTCAACTAGCAGCTCCTGCAAAGGTACTAGTTAGTATTCCACTTCCAAGAGCTGGCAAGCACCCCATCCCATTACGAGGGAATATAATCTTCTTTCTGCTACATCGTTTGTTTTTAATAAATCACACGCAGAGTTTTTATATCATAAGCCTCCAAAATAAAACTCATATGCACACATCTCACATAAATAAATAAAATAATAAACACACATGCATACACACACAAACAGAAGCCAAATAATTACTGAGTTGCCAGGGTCCCAAATGTTGGATTGTAAATTATAGATTGGTTTGGGAATTTTGCCCTGTTTGACTCAGTTGTGATAAATACGGTTTAAAATGTAAACTGTGTGATGCTGATATACAGTGGGTATATACACAGGGAGCCTGGGTTCCTCTGATATATTATTCTGRCTAGCACAGAAAGGTCAGCACTGTACCTGCTTCTGGAGCAAAGACAGACTTGTATAGGCCTGGACTATGTCATRGGCTTTCTTTGGCAGCTTACTTTGTTTCCCTGTGTTAACAGTGGGAGCATTAATTTCATACTTAGCAGTAACAAGGGTTGTCATGTACATTTCTAAATAGGCAACGTCATCAACTCCAGATGCACACACTAAAATACATAAGATTATTAAAAATTATTATTTTATTATAATAAAAATGTGATTTTTTTGGTTTGCTGCTAGTTTTACATGAGGGTGCATTTTAGGTGTGCATTCTTCCAGCTTATTCTTGTAAGGCTAATGACTACAAGTTTGTACAAACAAAGAAACAAGGTTTTACTGTTATAAAACCACATAAGTCTGAGAGGTGCAGATTTAAGAAATGACATAAATTTTGTGAGATTTATGACAAATTGATAGCACTAAGTAACAGTTGTCTAATGCACAAAAATAAGAAACTGAACTTGAACTTAAAGCAAAATTAACTTATTTTCATTCTAGCCTACATTTCTATTTAATGCCATCCCAAGCTGTGACTGGGTGACATTCCCATGAAGAGCAGCTATGCCAATGTACCAGGGTAGATATATTAGTAGTGGACCATGAAGCTTCGGCATTGTATGCTACTGCACAGCAGAGAGACTGGTGTGTTAAAAGAAATCATCCCATTAAAAGGCAACACAGAGGGACCTTGATTTCCATGTTTGTTTGCTTTGTTTTGTGTTTCTTTCTGGTAAAGTGTTTACCACAGGCTGGTTTGCATTCACAGTTACAATAACTATATGGAGCATCCTTACCCCTACGTCCTGTGGGATGGTGGGGCTGAACGCACTCTCAGTAAGTTCCTGCATGGAGTCAGATTGGAGAGAGAGGTTAATATGTGGGCAGGTAGCTCCTCAGAGGGACCTCCCAGGCAGGAGAAGTGGGCTGACAGAAACCTCATGGRATCCAAAAAGGGCAAAGTCCTCTATCTAGGCTGGAATAATGAAACAGTACAGGTCGGGGACCAGCGGCAGCTTTGCTTTCTACTTCTAATATCTGTTTTTTACAATGTATTTCTGTAGGCTGGGAAAGGTAGCAACAGTGATGGAGTTCTGGCATTCTTTAAGAGTTCATGGCTAGCTTTTCATGTATCTGTATGAAAGGTTGTCCCACAGCTGGTTTAGGTGTGGGTGACTGCCCCAGAAAACAATAAAAAGAAAAAAAATACTAAGATAAGCTCACAAGAACAAATTCCAAAATTGGGTAACGTCCCTTTATCTTTGTGAATACTCTCCCATCATAGCACTTATTATAGTTTGTGAGCCCAGTCCACCAATTTTAATGGACTTTAAGTAAGGCCTTCAGTGTCCCTGTATAACAAAAGAAAGGTTGGAATTTGATAGATCCTAGTTAAAACACTCTGTGTGATGCTAATGGAAATAAAAGGGGATGGRGACAAGAGGAGAGGAGAGAAAAGTGAAGCGAGAAGAGAAGAGAAGCAAAACCAAGTGAAGAGAAGAGAAGAAGAAAAGAAAAGGGAGAAGGGACAAAAACCTGTGTGTAATTGATGGTCTAAAAAAATTACCTTTCAGCTGTGGTATTTCATAAGGAAGAATTTAAAATCTTAAGCAGCATAAATTCTTTGTCTCTGCAAAGGTGTGGTAGGTATTCCTGTATATTGCAGATGCATTGGGCCCATAGATAGGATATAAAAGGCAGGGAACAATTGCTGGACGCAGAACTGCTTCAGGCACACCAATCTACAGGTGCTGGCGTACTACAATTACAACAACTAGGCTGAATTACAGCTACCCAGCAGAGATGTAATAAAGGTATGAATTATTGACTTGGCATCATCCTGAGACAGCTTTGGTCACAGCCTTGCTATGTTTTGGAGATGATAGAATGAGATTTGTGTGATGTAAAATTATAATCAAAGACAGTTCAGGATGAAAGATGACCGCCAAGGTTATGAACCTTAGTGGGAAGCTGCATACTCTGATAAAAAAGGAACTGCAAGGGAGAAAGTATTGATCATTTGGTTGCATGGAGCCAACCCAAAAGACCAGGCTCCATTCAGAATTTAACTTCAGGAGTTTTTCACATATCCAAGCAGCACATGTAGCGTGGGCAGTTAATTGTATCAGAGTCGGTAAGGATGAGAACAGGGCCTGCTTTGGGAACAAATGCACCAAACAACAGCTTCAGCTCCCGGGTTTATGCAGGATGCTGCAGGAGAGAAAGGGAGGAGGGAGGAAGGCAGCTGCGATTCTGGTACCAAGACAAGGGGAACATGGGAGCAAGGATTAAGATTTATAAAATTGCTTTATAACGTAGAAATAAGACCCTGTTTCTACATCTGTGCTTTTGTTTGTTTGGTTTGTGTTTTTTTTTCCCCCCAATATTGGCCCTGCCTGGCTGTTAATCCGTCTCTGAAATAGTTATTCCTATCTCATAGCATACAAAAAGGGGGACTTGAGAGAAGTTAGGATGAAACCGTGCTGCACATCAGGAGACGAACGGGAAGGTAATCATCTATCTTTCCCTCTCCAACACAAAAACCCCAAAATGACAAACTTTTTGTGCTTTCCGAAATAGGATTTGAAGCCACCTTAACGAGTCTTTCACTCTCCACAATAGCTGCTGAAGCGAGGTCCGATGGGTCACTCCCGTTGAATACAGCGGGAGCAGAAAATGTGATGTGGGGTAAAGAGCATTACTGCGGTTGGGAAATCTTGTGCATGCTGATAATAGACTGAGGCGGGGTGGCTGGATTTCTGTGTTCTGAGTGAATGAATATGAGGATGTAGTTAGTCAAAGCAACCACATAATGTCAGCGATAGCAGCGATGGATGTACTTAAAGCAGCCGAGAGGCGAGAACAAAGTCAGGATGACGCTACCCACAGTTTCTTTCTTTTCCTCCTTCTCTTTCCCTGCCCCAGCAGAAAAAGTTCACCTTGAATTTTAAAAATCACAATAAACAGAAATCCTGGGGAAAAAAATGAGCACAAAGAACTTCAGAAGTGAGCACAGCAAATAGAAAATGATGGTAAAATGGCTGTGGAGTCTTTGCCAGATCTGAACAGCAGATCTTTACAACCAGTTAAAAATATCCCTCCTTCTTTCTCGTTGGTCCTGTCCCCCATAACTTCACCATTTATGCGCAACTCCTGAATTCTCCATCTGTTCCAAGAGTTCTGTCTGCAACACATATTTTAACCAGATTTCTTACTGATGACTATTTATTTTAACCCCTTTCTGATAACTGAACACTTTTTTGTTTCCTTTGGTAATGTACAGCTTTTTATTAAATATTTTCTGAAAATGTTAAGCTCTTACTAATAAGTAAATTGTAATTTATTGTATTAAAAACAAATATTAGAACTTCTGACATTAATCACAGAGAAACAAAATAACTTGTGAGTGTGTCATATGTGCTTTAGCACTCTTGTCTTAAGACCTAATATAAAATAAGAGCCAGTCCTGAAAATGTTAATTACCAGCTGATGGCAGTAAGCCCTGGGGTAATAAATACATTAATTACAAAAATAAATAAAAGGCTTGCACCAAAAGACTCAGAGATTTTTTAATTCTCAGGTTTCTTAAAAGAACAATGTTAGCTAATTGAAAAATTCCTGTGAGCAGGATTTTTTATTTTTTCAGCTTTATCTGTTTTCTTTTCCTTCTTTTTGCTACTGAAAAGTTATTGTGATGAAAGAAAGTGAGGATGTAAGAAAAATGAAGGAGAAAAATGAATAAACAAACTCTGGAAATTATAATATTTGGAAGTCATCAGGAAAATTTACCAAACAATTAAAAAACAAAAACTAAAAAAAAAAAAGTGTTGGAAAGAATCTTTCCACTTATTGTTGGTTTTATTGAAGTATATATTTTCAATAAAAAATATTTTATTTGTAAAATTCTCCTCCAATATAATTCTTGTTATTGTTCATCTATGTCACCATCTTCTATTTTAACAACTCACCTAGTTATTGCACCCAATCTATATCTTTCCCTTGTTATTTGTTCCCCTTATTTATGTGAAAGAAGATGAAACAAAAGTCAGCTTCTCTCTTGAAAGGAGCACTTCCTTTTAAGGGGTCATTAAACTTCTGCCTCTCACTTGATTATTTTGTCCTCAGCAAAGTCCTTTATTTTTTACTACTAAATGACCATTTTTATGGACTATATATTTTTTTCTTTCTTCTTTTCTTTTCTTTTATTATTTTTTTCTTAAATCCTGACAAAACTTGCAGGAATAAAGGTCAATAGCTGCAATCCAGTATCTCACATCAATGAAGTTTCAGATGATACCGTGCAATATTGCCTACTTAGTCAAGTTTAGTTCACAGTCAAGCTTTTGCAGCTGCTTAAGACATTGAGTCAAAATCCTCTTTTCAGCCCTATTTGATCATACACGTTTAATTTAATATAACGAAACAGTAATTCATAGATTTACGCCATACAATGGGACAGTTTTATGTCTTTACATAATTTCAAATTACATATGAGAAATACAGTAACTCATATTAATGCATTTCCAAAACATGATCAATTACATTGTATTTCCGAGCCATTAAAGTACAGTTTTATAGCATCAATAACAAATGTAATAAAATTGTATTTCCTTATTAGGCCTTTTTTAAAGAAAAAAACCAATAACTGAGAACTGTTATCTTCAAAGTTACTTTCTTTTTAAAAATGGCTTAATTGTTCTTATATTGCATAATAAAAGAACAGACGGTATTGACAAAATTAATTCTAGAAAAAATGGTTGTTGTTTGTCTTTTATTTTCCACTAAAGCACAATGCTTGACTGGAATTTGAAAAATGGCCTAATAAAAAGAAATCACTGTTACTTACAAAAATATAGGAATCAGTAAAAAATTGTTTTACTTTTAGACATGCAGTACTTGATCTGAAGAATGGTAAATTACTGTGGATATTCTGATTTGGCTTTGATTTGGACTAACCTTATTTGCAATTCTTTTAATTGAAAAATAGAAAATGTTCCAGGGTGAAGATTTTTTTTTTTTTTTTTTTAATGTATACTTGATATATATTGCTCTTCACCAGACATTTCTCGTCTTTCCTCTCCACTTGCTGCACAAAGGCTTTTATCTTCAAAACTTTTTTTCTTCCCTGCTGATACACAGGCTGGGAGAGAAGGGAAACTTACTTACTCAGGAAGGGGGTAAATTAGCCTGTAGAACTTCTTTTACGAGGTCTGAGAGATTTTCACTGACCTTTGGCTGAGTGAGGAAGTTGATGTTTGTGTGGATCACAGACATCAATAAATCTGTCATTCTTTTGTCCTAGGTCTTTGAAACCGTACTCAGCCTGGTCCCAGAACTTGTCTGGGTCAGTACATCGCCTAATAAGGACACTCTGGAAGCAGATCGGCAGAGCAGGCTGCCTGGCTCTCCTGCCGTGGGAGGCAGTTGTGCGGGGAGGAAATGCTCCTTACATTTGAATACTTTGATTTGCTAATCTCAAACAGGCAGACAGACCATAGGGAGTCATTAGTATTTCGTACGTGTTTCTGGAATTGCTAGCTTGGCTGAATTTTAGAAATTCCTCGACTGAGAACTTTGAGAACGGCCAGTCGTGTTGTCCCCAGTGCCACTAATGGTCTCTTTCAGCCTGGAATTTTCCTACTTCTTTTGTACCTATTTGTACATAGGAACCACTCTAGAAGATGTTTGTGAATAAGTTAAAAAATACTTCATTAAAAGGAATGAGATGGTAATGCATAAATTTTTTGCTTCACTCTGCCACAGATTTCTTTTCTAACTGCCACAGTGGTATTTTACGAGATTTTATATATATATATATATATAAAAAAAGACAGTCGGTTAAGATTAGAGTATTATCCCCAAAGTGTCCAGTGTCAGAGATACGTGCTTTTAATCACAGCCTTTGATTATCTCTGCAGTACAAGTATTAAAATGGGATAATTTACAGTTCCTGGATACTCTTCCATATCCTAAAATATGTAAAATGGAGATCTGCAGCTTCTTCGGAATAGGAACACGAGTTTCCAGTTCTGTTCCTGTAAACATTTTTCACTGGAAATGAAGATATCTTCAGAGAGTGAAGCACAGCATGTGCAAACTTCCTTTAGTTAAGCAGCTTCCATAGCCTCCACAGAGTTAGTCTGTGGAGTCCTGAGATCTCCAGGCTAAAGACTGAAAACCTCTTGTTGTATTACTTTTCTTAGTATTTAGACAGTGACTAGCACTGGGGATTGTTGTAACACGTGTAGCAACAACCTTGGAATTCTTAAAACAAACCAAAGAATTCAACATGTTTCTATTATGCTTAGGCTGAGCTGTAGCAGAAACTTTCATAGCGAAAACTAGGTTGTCACAAGGCAAAAGATCCACAGGGCTTACAAGTCAGGGCTGGATCCTCAAACTTCTTTCATATTTTTTCACTCACATCTCAGTGTTTCAAGAATGTTTAAGTGAATCTCAGTACATTGGGCAGTCAAATTCCAGTTTTGGTCACTGAAACTCTAAGAACAGATTTGTATTTTACATAACTGATTTTTACCTTGAATCACAAGCCAGGGTTAGCTTCATCCTAGTGGTTTATTTTGTTCCCTGCTGTTGTTATTCTCAATAATGTTCAGCAAGACAGCAACATTTTAGAATAATTTTATTTCATCCAGTCTCTTTGACAGAAAGCACAACCAGAGTTATCTTCATAGTTTGCCTTTTTTGTTTGTATTTTGGGGCCAGTAGGACATCAGATTAATTAAGGAAAAAACAACTACAACATTTTGATTGTACCAAACACTTCTTAGTTCAGTTCAAGAAACAGATGTCTTCACAATAAGCCAGTTCATATCATATTTATGTTACAGTTCTTGAAAATCACATCCTTTTGGAAGGGGATTTCTATCTAACATGTAAGAGTAATTATTCTACTTTCATATACTAGTGTATTTCTGTGACATCTTATTTTCAAGTATCTTAAAGCACTTTACCTTAGTCTAATATTAGAGCTTGTCCACTGACAAGTTCTGTCTTCCTAAGTCTTCAAATAGGGTGTCTGTTTGCAGAAAAGAAGATGAGTGAGGAGTTTTGATCTGTCTTCACTATCATTATGTAGACATGTACATAATATTATGTCAAACTGGGAGAAAGTTTGGGTCAGAGACTATCTTCAAAGACATTTTTCTCCATGTCCCCCTGTGGTGGCCCATCCTATACCAACATACTGCACCAGTTGTTACAATAATGTTCAGACATCAAAATTAGTGAGCTTTCCTTTTTCCATTGTAACTGAAAGCAGATTTATAAAAAAGAATTTAAGAACTCAGAGTTCCTTAATACCAAAATTATGCCCTGAAAAGCATATTGGTTATTTGTAAGAAGACACCTCAATCCTGATCAATGGATCATATAACCCCAAAACAGCTTTGTAGAGTTGGAGCAGCTCATGTTTTTAACTCTAAAAGACAACTCTTCAGTCCCTAGTAGTTTGACCAAGACTGCATTTGTTATTAAAATCCTAAAGTTTAGCATATTTCCCTTTGGAAAATATATTTTCTTTGTCTGTTTGTTCTTGTTACATTTACAATTCTACCTCTATAAATAAGTCATATTTTGTGTATTAAAAAATTATACACTTGCATGCATTTCATGACAGTTCTCCTACAAGTTCCTATACTTAACTGGTTTTGAAATATGAATGATAATAAGATCCTAGAAATGTAGAAGTTCAAATACTGAAAACAGCTAAATACAACATTTTATGCACAGGTTTATGAGGTGCAGTTCTTGGATATTTTAACTTGCAATAATTGTCCTTTTTTATCGTTTGAGCACTTTTTCATCATCTGTTTTATTCAACTGTTATTTTATTACCTATTAATCATACAAAATGACATTTAAACATTAAACCGAACTGTTCAGGGGTTTTTCCTGTGGGTTTTCCTTCAGACTGATATCTTTTTCCCCCCTACAATTTGCAGAGTTAAAACACCACTGTGTTATAGTTCAGTTCCTGGTAGACCTGTTTCCATAGATGCAGCCACTGATACCACTCTTTAAGTTATCAAAATGCCTGCAAGGCATCAGAATCTAATGGAAGAATGACTGCTTTAAATGCAACTTGGGCATGGTGGAGCAAAACTAGTAAGAACATTTCTGGAGAACAGACATATTCCTTTTCCTTACCCATCAAAGTAGTGCACAGCATCAGAGTTTTTTTGCTTGACATATGACTGAGACTAAATGGACTAGCAGCACTAGCAAAAGCAGAATGTCTCAGTCTCAGGAGGAAGTAGGATGGGATTCATCTGACTAAATGCCTACATCTGAGTTGGTCACTCTAGGATGCCTTTGCAGTCAACATGAAAACTCAGACTTCTGAAAGAGAAATACACATCTAAAACACAACAGATGACTTGTGCCTTAAATAGGTGCTAAGTCATTTATCATGTCATAGCATGTATAACGATACAGATGTTTACAATTAGACGTATGAGATTGAACCTCCCAGATGAGGTCAAAAGCTGCTGGAAAGAGAACTGAAAAGTAGAGAACTGGCCTGGGAACAGAGATAGTTCATGACTCCTGAACTGCATAGTCACAACAGAGTGTTGGTGCCCCGAGGATGAAGACACCCACTTCTAGGGTAGAAAGCAGGAAAAATGGCCTTTGAGAGTTCTGATGGTTTATCCCATTGCAGCTGGAGAAATTGAGGCATGCAGCGAGGGAGCATCCACTGACTGAAGCTGTCACACTCCAAATGAACCTCTGCGCTGAAACTATTGACAGTGGTGTCTCCTAACCTCACTGTCGGTGGTAGCAGCAGTATCAGCCGGCAGGCTGCTTATGTCTGGCTGTAGAAATGGTGTGTGCAAATCATCTGGTTAAGCAATGCAGGCAATTTGAGAAGCTGATCTTTATCTTCTTCAGCACAGGAAAATGAGTCGATCGGCCATAGCTACCCTGTAATAATGACATTTTGTGACTTCTTACCAAGCCAGGAGGTTACTTGATGCATAGAGATGGCTTTAGTAATGAAACACTCTAGGCTGCAGTAAACTCAGAAAGACTTTCAGTTTCTACTGAATATAAATATAAATATAAAGTATAAATATAAATATATAGCAGAAAGGCCAATATGTCGTGGTATCCAGCATTCATCTCTTTCTTGGAATAAGTTCTCCTGGGGAAGTTTGTAGATTATGCCCATGGCAATACAAAGGACACTGTTGGTGTTATGTTGATTAATGTATAAAAACGATTACTTTGTCCTCCAGAGATATCAGTGTCATACCTTTCACTTGCATTATGGTGTGTGTATATATTTATTACCATTATTATTATTATATCACAGTAAAATTTCTCAAGTCAAATAATTCTTTTCGATTATGCAGAATTACAGAATCACAGAACGGTTGAGGTTGGAAGGGACCTCTGCAGCATCATCTAGTCCAACCCCCCTGTTCAAGCAGAGTCACCTAAAGCACATTGCCCAGGACCCTGTCCAGTTGGGCTTTGAATATCTCCAAGGAAGGAGACTCCACAACCTCTGTGGGCAACCTGTTCCAGTGCTCTGTCACCCTCACAGTGAAGAAGTTTTTCCTCAAGTTCAGATGGAACTTCCTATGTTTCAGTTTGTGCCCATTGCCTCATGTCCTGTCGCTGGGCACCACTGAAAAGAGTCTGGCTCCATCCTCTTGACACCCTCCCTCCAGATACTAATAGACATTGATAAGATCCCCCTAAGCCTTCTCTTCTCTAGGCTGAACCGTTCCAGCTCTCTCAGCCTTTCCTCATAGGAGAGACTCTCCAGTCCCCTCATCATCTTTGTAGCTCTCCGCTGGACTCTCTCCAGTAGCTCCACCGTGTCTCTCTTGTACTGGGGAGCCCAGAACTGGACACAGTACTCCAGATGGGGCCTCACCAGGGCTGAGCAGAGGGGGAGGATCGCCTCTGTTGACCTGATGGCAACACTTTTCCTGATGCAGCCCACAATACCATTGGCCTTCTTGGCCACAAGGGCACATTGCTGCCTCATGGTCAACTTGGTGTCCACCAGCACGCCCAGATCCTTCTCCACAGAGCTGCTTTCCAGCGGGTCAACCCCCAACCTGTACTGGTGCATGGGGTTATTCCTCCCCAGTTGCAGAACCCTGCATTTGCCTCTGCTGAACTTCATGCGGTTCCTCTCTGCCCAGCTCTCCAACCTGTTGAGGTCCCTCTGAATGGCAGCACAGCCCTCTGGTGTCTCAGCCACTCCTCCCAGTTTTGTGTCATCAGCAAATTTGCTGAGGGTGCACTCTGTACTTTCATCCAGGTCAATGTCTTATTCATCCAGGATGAATAAATTGAACAATACTGGACCCAGTACTGATCCCCGGGGGACACTGCTAGCTACAGGCCTCCAACTATACTTTGTGCCACTGAGCACAACTGTCTGAGCTCTGTCATTCAGCCAGATTTCAGTCCACCTCACTGTCCACTCATCTAGCCCCTACTTCCTCAGCTTGCCAAGGAGGATATTATGGGAGACAGTGTCAAAAGCTTTACTGAAGTCAAAGTAGACAACATCCACTGCTTTCCCCTCATCTAGTCAGCTAGTCATCCCATCGCATTCCATCAGATTGGTTAAGCATGATTTCCCCTTGGTGAAGCCATGATGACTACTGATCACCTTCTTATCCTACACACGTTTGGAGATTGCATCCAGGATGAGCTGCTCCATCACCTTTCCAGGGATGGAGGCGAGGCTGACTGGCCTGTAGTTCCCTGGGTCCTCCTTCTTGCCCTTTTGGAAGACTGGAGTGACATTAGCTTTCTTCCAGGCCTCAGGCACCTCTCCTGTTCTCCATGACCTTTCAATGATGGAGAATGGCCTAACAATGATGTCCTCCAACTTCCTCAGCACTCATGGGTGCATCCTATCAGGGCCCATGGACTTGTGGACGTTCTGGGGTTAAATGATTGAAAAGATGATCCACTTCACTTTCTAGGTTTTGCACTGTTGGGAGGTTGTCATTAGATTGACAATGAAGCTTTTCTCAGAACAGATTTATCCTGGAGTTTTGTGAAGTACAAAGATAGTTTTGTGCAGGACAGATGACTCTCGAGGCCACACACACACATGACAAACAAATGTTCCATAGACATAAGTTCTGCGTCTTGGTTTCCCTTCTGAAAAGAGAGCTCCTGGGACAAAGGTGAGTTAGTCACATATTCATCTTGCTTTTTCCCCTCAAAGCAACAAACTAGAAGTCTAAGTCACACATAAAGAATTAGTCATTTACACGTTTTAATGACCATAAGAACTAAGTGAGGGAAGGCATGAAGTCAAAAGCCTCAGTGGGCAAAGCTTCCAGAAGCCAGCACTTATGAATAGGAGGATTAAGAAGTTTTTCTAGGAAGAAAAAACTTTTAAACTAAAAGTCTGGGTAGAGCAGAGCTGCCTTATAAAAGGCTTTTCATGTGCTAACACTCTGTGGGTGAAAACCTAACCCTATTACATTACTTGCTTCAAGGAGCAAATTTTGTTACATATTTTTCTGTACCCTTCAGAATTAGAAAGTTCTTATTAAGGACATTGGGGGGAAAAAAAACTGATACAATTTCATTTTGTTATTAAAGCAGGCACTATCAAAAGAGAGGAAGTCTAGATTGAAGAAGTCTAGAAGTCAGATTTATAGGTGCATTTTATTTTCTCAAAGGCATCATCAGTGTGATTTAAGTTAAACTTTGTAAGTTTGCTGAATATTTTACTTAAGAAGTCTGGCCTACCATGCAGTTCTCGCAGCTCAAAGTACTAACTGTTGTGAGTTTTTTTCTTTCTTTCCTTCCTCTAATTTTTTATTTCAGGATCACTGGAGTCTACAGTGTTGAAAAAAAAAGGGGGGGGGACTATAAACCTAAATTATAGCCAATCAGATTGTACTCACAGCTGAACTACTAGACAAATTGCAGCTCATGAAATTTGCCATGGGTCAGGAGACTGAGTAATTTCATTTTAATCAGTCTTATTTGAAGCAGAGATGCCACTGCAGCAAAAGATTCGTAGCAACTGAAACCTGGCGGAGAGAACGCATCAAGGGATATAAAGTTGTAGTCTTCTTTTTTTATTATTATTATACAGTGAGCAGTTTCTATACCTAAGCCAAGAATCTGAAATATTAGCAGAGATCCTGAATTATTGTCTAGCTTGAAATGTACCATCACGTGAAGCTTGGAATTTAGCAAGGCATCTATTGCTTGCAGCGTTAACCTGTCCCTAGTTATATCTTACGAATATGTTTACCTGTTGTTGACCTTGTCCACGTTTCCATTTAAGACGCAAAAAGTTCTTCAACCATCCACAGGTTTCTCTTCTACTCTATTCCTTCAGGCTTTAAAAACTTCTGCAATTTGTGGTCTTGTTGCATACTCCACAAACCAAATCAGAGTATATCTCAACTGCACAGCAGAAAAAGTAGTGAGGTGTTTTTTTAAAGGACCATCTCAGAATCTCTAGCCAGTAACTAGAATTACTAATGTAAATTACATTAAGATTTTCCTCAGATTGCTTGTATTTTATAATCAGAACTCTGCATGCTGATTACGTTATAGCTGTAGAGAAGAGCTGATCTTAACACATGAGGAATTACTGTGCGTAAAAGGAGAAAAATTATTTTAAAAGTTCTTTTCTGATTTCTTGGGAAAACTTTAAAAGGCTAGAAGCGATAATGAGGCTTTGCACRTATTCAGTTTTAAAATACAGATCTTTAAGTATTAGAACCAAACAATAAAGAAGACAAAATGCTGTTTTCCCCCAGCTAGAATTTAGAAACAAGGTCAGGCATATATAGTTACTGAAACAGTACTTAGTGAAGAAAAGGTATTAACAGAAAAGTCATTGCTTCCTTGTCTTGCACAGCTGATCAAAGCCTAGAAGAAGTGGAATTGGGTTGAATGGCTCTTATCTACTTTTTATTAAAAATAGATAAAATGTATAGATTCATTATTTTAACAAAACTTATTCAAAGGTTTCTGACCTTGAAGGGCTTATCTATGCTGAGTTACCAGAATTGATATAAACAATTTGGTTGGAGTCCCATATGATTGTTTTAATCAGCACAGCTATATCAGTATTAGTCATGATGTAAATATATATATGTGAGTAATGACATACCTTCTGCTGGCACCACATCTTCCCTGCTCTAAGAATACTATAGGTATAAAGTATCATATAATTGATGTAATTTTACATGCATTCCAGAGATACTTTTTTCTGCCAACTTACTACCAGACAAAACACTTTGGCATAAAAATAGGTGCCTACTACTGCTTTGATGCTTTTGATCACCTGATTGGCAGGTATGAACCAGGGTCTAGAAGAGAATTGCACACTTCTGCAACAACTAGGGGAGGTCAGGTAGGACAATGAAGGTATCAAAAATAGTAGTAAGAAAGCGATATCTAGGAACCTGGATTGATTCTTCAGTACTCTCACGTTTTGAACATGAGGGTGACTCATAAAATTGAAGCTTTGTTTCTTTTCTAGGTTTCTGCTTTTTTTTTTCAATTGGAAGAGAATGAGTTACTTTCAAAATATCTCCCCTGCAGAGAAAGATCGAAAATTTGACCATTTAAAGGTGATGGGGTAAAAAGAATGGCATTCTATGTGTAGGGAAATATTTCTACTATTTTTACTATTTGTATGGTAATTCATAAGGTGCTGTGATTTATAACAATGTCCTGATATGACATACTATGTTTGTTTATTTTTTCACTTACTTTTTTACTCTATACCAAGGTGACCTGCTGCTTAGTACTAATGCAAACATCTCATTATTTCTTTCGTCAAAAAATCTATTTATTACTGTCTAATGAAAAATGTGGTGCTTTTACACTTTGAACAAGAAAATAAAGGAGCAGAGGAATGTGGAGTATTTTAGGCTTCTAATGTATCACCTGAATTATTTTAGCCTATTGATATAGATGTCTAAAATATCTATTAAATGCCTACTTTAAGCAAACTGACTTATTAACTTAGCCTCCCACATGGTCCGTGACAATGCAGATACTGGCACCTCCAGAGATGCCTCCAGAGGTTCAGAGCACCTAGTTATGTAGCACCTCTGAAGTGTTCCCTGAGGAAGTCCTCATATGTCCATGCACTATAAAGGAAGCCTAAGCATCCAACCTGAGACATTTAACTTGGGTGTCTTAAAGTCTATGTGTGGTAGGAATGTTCTCTCCACTGTTTTACATAGAAAAGCAGCAGTGTCAGATCTAAATGCATTCTTTTCTAAGGGGTGTCGTGAAACCAGTTGGAAATAAAAATGATATATTGCATCCATATCATTACCATTCCTTGAAAAGAAATGAAATGCGTGAGAAGCTTCTCTCCACTTCTCGTACCCATAAGCCTTGTCTGTGCATGTGTTCATGTGCGTTACATACTGATATGACATTTATATGCACATGAGTGTCAGTGCATTAAAATATCAAGGCATTCAGGTACTCTATTAGAATAGAGAAAACTACTAATTTGGGGATCTAAAGGCAAAGAGGAATTCACAGTGAGAAGTGTAGGATTAACCTCTACTAGCTGCATGGAAGTAAATGTTTCCATCTAGTCTCTGCTGGGATGTTATACTGACGTAGCTAATTCAAGCTATCTATGTAAACCTTTTTAAATTTTTTTTCACAGGAAACCATATTATTCTGTTGTAGAATTATGCTCAGTCTGTTATCAGTTTATATACATGATACTCTAGAAATATGTCTCAGTGATCACTGATATACCACTAGCGGAATCTATCTGTCGTAGGCAGCACCAGAATACAAACAAATAATAACTGAGTTTAAGAGACGTGCAAGTATTTCATGATCTGCATCTCTCCCATACTTCTTGCAAACCCAATATTCTTCCTCTTCATGAAAAACCAAATGGGGATTAGATTAGATTCTTCAAGAATGTACTTCCTTCACTGTATGTATTTTCTGTAACAAAAAGAAAAAGCGGAAAGCAGAGGAAAGGAATGGTATTCCATTCATCTGTCCTGACAGAAATATGAAAAAAAAAAATCCCTTTGCACACCCATTTTGTGTAGTACTTCACTAGGCCTTATTGGGAAACCACATTTGTCAGGAAAATCTGTGGTTGATATGAGCTCATCAGTGGGATGGATGGGGTTGACAGTACAGAGAGCTTGTCAGCTGAAGGATGAGTTTTCAACATGATCGGTGTTATGATGTCCAGATACCCGATTGCATAACAACTAGTCTAGCGAACGTATTGATTTCTTTCTTCTTTGAGTGCAGGAGCAGGACAGTTTAACACATGCAGGAACCTTGAAGGTTGTTTCCAGAAGAAGCTTTTCTCTCTTAAGAGTAGCCCAGCAGTAGAGTTAGCACCGTCAGAACAAACAATTGTGAACCATAAGTTCCAAGACCATAGGTGCAAATGAATATACATTTTTAAGGAGAAAAACATATGTCTCTAAGAAAAAAAAAAGAAAATAAGTATCTCAAATACAGTGTGTGGCAAATGCATGAATCATAAAATATTTGATCATATGATCAACACTTATTGCTGGAATAAATGCAAAAGCATATATTCACATATCATTTTCAAGTGTCTCCTCTCATTATGTTTTTTACTTTCGTGGTAACTTTACAAACACAGGACATGTCGTTATTCTTTTTTTTCTGTATTTATTGAAGCACTGTTCAAATTGTTGTTTTATGGTCTAAAATATCCCTTTGAATTTAGACCTGTTATGTGCCGTCATGTAACAGTACCATGAGGGAATCCTCATAAGGTTGAATTCATCTCACTTCACATCAGCCGCCTAAAACATAGGTGTCTAAATATAAATTTAATTACAAACTGACAATGTCTTCTTTACATAAAAAAAAAATCCTGTTATTATTATCGCATTTTAGCAACCCGAGAGCATTCCACATACTTTTTTTGAGCCTTATGAAGGTATTTTGTTATATATGTTTAGTTTCACTAAAATGAAACACAAAATCCCATGTTTGCTTTGTCTGTGTTGCCCTGTTTTAATCCAAAATTAAAATACAGAAAAGTGTGCAGATATCCCCTGCATTAGAGACAGGATTATTTGAAGAGAGATTACTTAATTTTTTTAGGAAATATTGTTGGGAAGAAACAGATTTAACCCCAGAAGAGCGTAATGCAAGAAAGAAGGGCTGGCAGTCTATTCAGGGAAAGAACCAAGACTACTACTAAGTCCATAAAAATTCACAGCAGAGAGATGTAGTAACCAGACCAACTGAGAAAAAGTACCTCTTGATCCACTGTATTTACTGTGGAAAAGCAGTGCTAAACACAGCAAACAAAAGAAAACAGAAAAGAAGTCAAGCCTAGATAGATATAAAAGCATGAGGTATGAAAAACCAAACCACTTTATGATCCACAACTGCAGCTCACCCAGCCAGCAGGACATACAGTAATTGAGGCTTAGAAGATCAGGATCTTTGTACTGTGACTGTAATGTATCCAAAGAGGCTCAGTGTACTCATATTGTTCTATTCATTTGTCATATTACAGTTGCTTTTTTAGATCAATGACCAATTTGATTCTTGCTGTGTTTTGTAGTCGGCTGCAGTATAATCCCAGAAAAACTGATAGGCAACAGTTGAAGACAAAAGCAATATAGCCAAGGGCTACTAATGTTTTTTTTTTTAGTTTTTTTTTGGAAAATAAGGAACAAATTTAGACTTTTGATTTAAAAACAAGTAAAAAAAATGAAAAAAAATGAAAAGGAAGAGAATTGCAGCCAGAAAAGATACTATTACTTGGTATTCAGCGTGGTTGACATGGAGCAGTACCACATACTGCTCGGTAATAGGACAGGGAAAATCAACAACTCAGTCATGATAGGACCCCTGAATAGTGTAAAAGTGTCACCCTCAGCTCTGCCCAGCATTCCAGCAGGTTATAAGGACATATTTCAAAGAGATGGACACTTGGAAGGCAAGCTAAATTTGGAAATAGATCCCTCTCAAACAAGCTCATGAGACTACCTGTTTCCATTACAGATCAATATAGATGCATGCAGGCACATAATCCATCACTTGTCTATTTAGATTACAAGCTTCTCCACAACAGAGATCGCCTTTGGCTGTGTGCTTCACAGTGCCTGGTGCAATGGTGTTTCAGTCATGGTAGGAGCTTCTAGGTACTATCATACTAAACTTACCAGTTAGTAAAGAGACAGGGTCTTCCTTGTTTCAGTATGCAGTTTTCTGCATGCTACTTTTCCTCTGGGTTTACACATGGAAAGGCATCTGTATCTAAAAGGACAAAGAAGACTCGTATCCTATAAACAGAGGTGTCTGTAGTGTAGAAGTCTATGTCTAGTCATGCTTCCTGGCCAGATTACTAAAAACAGATGCTTTCAGGGTAAGACTCATATGATGTATTTGCAATGCTTGTTTTAGGACGAGGTTAACCTTGCTCTTGAAGCACTTGTTTCCACCTGTGGACCATACAGACAGTCTAGATGACTGGCCCAGATATAGATGCTTACATTGTAGATTTCTTCTTTTGGACAAATTAACTCTAACCCAAATGAGCTGAAAACCATAATGAAAAAAAAAAAAAGCAAGCTGTAACTGATAGACTGGCAGTAACCTTCTTGCTGATCAGCATTCTTGATGGTTGATAGCATCTTCCCACCCTCCACCCCCTGCCCCCAACAGCCTTTTTCTGCCCCATAGGATAGAAACAATTATTCTCTTCTGTGAAGGTTTACAAAAGATGATTGAACATTTAAAAATTACTTTAAATAGCTAAAGCACTAGATAAGCAAATAGTGGTATTAAACAATACTTGTTTCTGGCTAGCAAAAGTATTATTGTTTCACAGGTACAAAGCATAACATTATGACAAAATATTAGCCTTTAAGGAGAGTTAAATTCAAGGGAGATGTCGGGGGTGCTTGTTTTGCTAAAGCTGATTTCTTCACTGATGGCAAAAAATAATAATAATGCTATGGCTGGCTATTTAAACATGGGCCTATCTCACACCCCTGTTAGCAGTTTCCATAAGTAAAATGCCCATGATGGAACAGAGCTGTTGTTCTCAAGTTTCTCACAATACGTAATCCAGAAATGACATGTATAAGTTCAAGTGCTCTGCAGAGAAGTTAAAAATAAGCCTCAGAGTAACTCACACTGAACATATGAATCATTGGTGTCAAAGCCCATACACTGTTTTGAAGGCTATCTTGTCTGTAACTCTTCTTTTGAAACAGTTTCTTAGCTGCTCTTCCTAACCTATTCCAGGACGGCTTCTCCTTTCACAAAATTCTTGTTTTGTGCCACATTCTCTCCCTTTGTCACGGGCTTCCAAATCACAGGCTTCCCAGCTAAGCCTCTTATTTCAGTGAAAAAGTTAGTAATTTTGGGAGAAGTCATCAAAATACTCTCTCTTTCCAGTATCAAAATTAAAAAAGAAAACTATCAAAAGACAGTCTTGAAACTGGCATGTTATTCAGTATCAGTAAATGGAAAAAAAAGAGGTAAAATTGAAAAGCTGCATAACACTAAAAAAAAAAAAAAAAGGGTGTACACATATCTGTCAAACATTTATACAACATGACACTAGCTAAATACATTTTTTAGAGGGGATCATCATGATTCAGGACCCTGGACTCTAAATGGGAAATCAGGGAGCTGTTCTGGTTGCGAGTCTGCCATTGAAGCGTTGTTCTTGTTTGTTGATTATGGACCAGTTCTGTTCTTGGCTAATGGTGGAATGAAAATGCAATCTATGCATAAACGCAAGATTCGCTGGTTCTCTTCTAGCACCTACAAAGAGATTTAAGCATCTGCTATTGCGTTTTAGTTCAAAGTTATTAAAAGTCAGGCTTTTTGGCTCGATCACTGTAGCTGATACGTCACCCAGGAGTATGATGTGCTAGAACACAATGCCTACATAAGTGTGTGTGTGTATATAAATATGTATATATACACATGTATGTATACATACAAACACACACATCTATATATTTTCATTAGGAGACACTTTGAGACCTAGAAGAAAAGCACCATGTGGAAACCAAGATGTTCCACTCTCTATACTGAAATGTGTATAGGAATAGATTTTTTTTTCAAAATTGGTCTGAAACTGGAAAAACACAATATAAAAAAAGCACTCCCAAAGTAAAGTTTTGGGAAAGTGTTTTAATAACATTCAAAAGGTTGTACATTCATTAAAATATAAGCATACAAAACCAACTAAAATTCAAAAATACCCTCCCCCCAAAGATCTATTGGAAATATACAATTCAATTTTCCAGTCTGGAAATATTGCAAAATAAGAATTGGTTCTAAACAGAATTTTATCAAAATAGATTAACTTCAAATAAAAAAAGTTTTTCCTGAAACTTTTTCTTGAAATGACTTTTTCTGATGGAGAACTTCATGTTGGTTTTCTGTTTTTTGTGGGTTTTTTTTTGTTATATTTCTTATGAACAGGTATAGAACATACAGATATTAACCCCTGCACTTCTGGCATCTTTACTGTCACTTTGTGACAATGTGTGGCATTTTTCAAAGACATTGCGGGCTCCTTTAAAGCAGAAGAACTCTTCAGAGAATGTGTACTGTTTTCCCCTTGAAAACGGTCTGAATCACATCGGGTTTCTATCACTCATGTCATTTTCCATGGTGTTCCATGACACACTGAAAATACCGAGAGAAAAAGCCACTTTAACTGTTTCTGGTTTTCTGAGTCCCAGCCACCTGCCAGAACGTATTATCCTCAAGAGCACTGACAGAACAGGTTTCTTTAAAAACATGATTAAAAGAGCCACAAAATGTCAAGGAGTAAAAGAAAGGAGGGAAGCAAAAGACAAGGGCTACTAATTACAGTTTTAAAACCAAACTATTGGATTTAATAATTGATTAACTTTTCTTCAGATATTCTAATCCACTGATACAATGGAATCTGAATGTAACCTCAGTTTATATTTCCAAGGTACTGATTACTGAAGATATGCGTATATGTCTATTTAAAAAAAATCATAGTTAAAATATATCCTTCTCTTTACTGTGACACTAGCAATTATTTACCTTTTACTTTTAATGTATTTTTATTTTGCTTATGAAACTCAGACAAATATAATTATTTCTTTGACATCTCCTACAGAATAATTTTACAGATAAAAGCCTTTGTCTTCTCTGGAGATTGTTTTGTAACATTTTGAAATAGCTCTGCCAGTGCAAAATCACGTTTGTACAAGATATTGGTGGTTTTTTACTTCACTTTGACCAGGTGAGGTCACCACTAAACTCCCTTCCTAGGGTTGACTTTGACTGTCTCCATCAAGGTTAGAACAACAACGTCTGAACTTTGCACCGTGAGAATTCCACGCTGAGACGCTACTCACTGTAAAAAGCTAATCTTTTTTCACTGAAGACTTATTTGTAGAAACTTTGTATTAAAGTTATGTCTGCTAAGCAAGCCATGTATACTCTGTCTACAGGCAGTGGAGAGAAATAGGTTTCTCCATGGGGAAATTTTACCCATCCCAAAGTGAGATGTCTTACAGATATCTTTAGACATTTAATAATAGGTGAGATGAATCCTACTTTGAGTTCAGAGTAAGTAGGTGGGAGACCAAATAATTAATTCCCCCTCCACCTCCCCCCGCCCCCGTCTGCTTTAGCTAAACCACCTTGTATTTTGAACCACCATATATTTTAAAAATCTTACAAGTGGAACTTAAAGGGATTCAGTCTAATTCAGTAATGAACTCTCAGACACGTTGAACAGACACAGTAGCTAAATATCTTCATCCAGAAGCAGAGGATGAAAGTCACTGGATAAAATAATTTTAGTATTCCCATAAAATATGAAATGGGAACAGCTTTTTTTTTTTTATCTAGTGCTTAAATCACAGAGTTGAGACTTATTTTCTTAGTGCAAATACAATAAAGATTTTCAGAGAATCAAATGAAACAGTAATGAAGGCCACACAAGCATCAAAAATGAAGAGCCTGTATTTCATCTCATAACATCAGATTTGGGGTCAAACTGGACGTGTAAAGCAACACTGTCTCATCCACGAGACTTTTCCTAAAAGAACAGGAGAAAAGAAACAGAATGATGGAGTGCATTTCTAGGGCGATATGTGAATGCAGAATAAACAGATCCATGTGGGGACCACTGAATGAAGGTTCGCTGGAGGTTGTTCGGTTGGTGCATACAAAAGACGCACAAGCACTCATAAAACAACAGTTGAATGAGCAGACAATAAAAGCCTAACTGCAAGAGGCAGTTAAATGATAAAGAGATGCTGCAGCATGGAACTTGCTTAGGTAGGAACTTTCTGCCCAGTGCCACTCCATTATGATTAATGCCTGCACATGCAAACTTTATGAAAAAGATAATGAATTGATTGTGTTCCTAAACGATGCCATTTTAGACCTGTTTGGATTCCTGCCCTCCCCGGGGACCAGATGACCACAGTCTGTTAGCTTAAACAAATGAACGTTTAATGGTCGTCTTTCTGCCAGCCAAGTGGAAAAGGGGAAACATTTATCAAGAGAAGGGAGGAAAAAACTGATCGTGCTGGCTATTTGTCTGGGATATAGGTGCTGCAAAGTGTCTACTGAAAAGGGAAAACGGCAGCAGTTACCATGCCAAACTCTCTTCGGGCAGTGTATAAAATGTGGAGGTCACAGCATCCACAACTGGGGGAATTTCACACCCTTGGTTTCTCAAAATAGACAGGCCAAAGAGAGGTTAGTTTAGTTACTTAGACATACAAAAATACATGCGCATGAAGATCATGCAGTTGATGTAGTTATTCTCCAGGGTTTTTATTTTTATTTTTAGTGTTCTATTCAGTCAGGCTGGGGAAAGTCACAAAAGCTTTTGGCATTGTAAAGTCTTTTTTTATTATTATTATTTTTTCTTTCTTTCCTTTTGCTTCTGTTTTTCTTTACATACTTTTAAAATCACAAATAAATTAATCTCCTCCAGTCAAGTGCTAATATTCTTATTGGATGGATTCTTTAAGCAAACAAGATAATCTAAGAGTACAGTGAGTGGAATACATGGAATACATGGATTGGATTTATCTCCCTATTTTCAGTCATCCATTTTCAGTGGGAAAAACTGTTGCCTGGAGATGAAGATTGCTCTTGATAGACTCAAAAGTTAGTCTCACTGACTAGTTTAAACTAACTATCTAACTTTGGATGGTTAAAGTGTTACATATCCTGTTCCAGAGACATCGCTTCATCTTTGTTTGCTGTTGGTAAATCACAGTCCACCTTTTCATACTACTTATGGTGATTATACAACAACAAAAAAGGTCTATGTGATACAAAACAATTCAATGATATAGTAACTACAGATTGATGGTGTTGCAGCAGAAATTAATATTTATGACAATAGTATTTCAGTGCCCACTGCATCAATGCTACATTAAGTACGCGATAAYACAGGCTGGGTGTCAGCCAGCCTGGGAAAAAACGCTTTGCAGAAAAAGACCTGGTATCCTGATGGACAAGTTGAGCAGGCATCAGCAGTGTGCCCTTGCAGAGAAAGCTAACTGCATATGGGGCTGTATTAGCATTAGTATAGTCAGAAGATTAAGGGAATTGATTTTTTCCTCTATTCTGCTCTTGTTAAACCATATCTGGAGCACTGTGTCCAATTTTGGGCTCCCCAGCATAAAGAAGACATTGACCTATTGGATCAAGTCAAGCTGAGAGCCACCAAGATAGCTGGGAGCAGGAACACATGATGTATGAGAAGAAGCTGAGACATGTAGGTTTGTTCAGCCTGGAGAAGAGAAGGTTGGAAGGTGGGGAGGCTAATTGCTGTTTTCAACTACTTGGTTGTGGAAAAGATGGAGGTGGAACCAGACTGTTTTCAGAGGTGCATAGTGTGGGCACAAGGTGCTGTGGTTACAAGTTGCAGCAAAGGAAATCCTAGCTGGGTATTAGAATTTTTTTTTCGCCATAATCAAATACTGAAACAGGGGCTCAGAGAAGTTTTGGACTATCCATCCTCAAAAACACTCAGACCCGACCAGACAAGGCCCTAAGCAACTTGATCTAACCTTGAAGGTAGATCTTACTTTGAAGTTAGCCCTGCTTTGAGTCGGAGGTTGAAGCAGATTACCTACAGAGGTTCCTTCCAGACTGCATTTTTCTATGATTCCATGATTCCTACGATGCTAAGGCAATGATATGCAAACACTCATTGGCAGTTTAAAAGTTATATTCAGCTAGGGGGAGCCAGAAGAAGAAAGATGTATGAAGTGAATCGCTAGGAGTCTATGACAGGGCATGTACTAGAATCTACATTTTGATTATAATACTTTATTGCCTACATATGAAAAATAAATAAGCAGCTTTTTTTTGTCACAAATTCTAATATAATGAAAACAACAAATCAAAGCTTCTGTCCCTCTTAAATCAAATCATTACTTTTTTTTAACTAAAATCAAAATCGCCTTGGTTCAAGATTTTTTTTTTTTAATGAAATCTTTATCCCTCTTTGAGAAACAATGACAGAAGCAACACCTCACTACCCTGATTGTGCAGAATTAATCTTCTTTTCAGCCTCACTCACCTATGGATAGTGGTTCATCTCCAGTTTATATGGAACGATCTCTCATTTTGAAAACTTGCTTATTCTAGAGAAAGCTTTCCAGTACATCTATGTACCATAACAAGAAGAATTTTTCATGCAAATAGCAACTCTCCTTCCATGTGGTATAAGCGTGGCTTAGAAATATTACACATTCATACACAGAACTCCAGGCAATACTGAATGGGAGGCTGGCAAGCACAGAGAGTAACAGCTACACAGAAGCCTAATTTTAAATGACTCAAGCAATTTCATGGGATCTTTATTCAGCACAAGCAATCGGGTGTTCAGTTTTATGTTTCATCCAAAAAAATAAAAAACAAAAACCCTCTACTTCCCATGGCACTGAATTAAGATAATATTGAGATACTGGCTGAGAAATGTTTGAGAGAGAAGAGTACTGCATATCCTGTTGCTAGAACTTTTGATAGTTGTTGAATGTCCAGTTGAAGATATTTACAGCTTCATTTGCATAAAATATGTCAAATGAATTGTCAAGAGATACTCCATGTTTTTAACATCTCCAGAACTGAGTGCTAGTGGTCCCCGAATTTCAATAGAGACTTTCACAGAAGTTGGCTTATAATTACCTTCAAAATTAACTTGACTGTGAATGTGAGTGGTTGTGAAGTTAAGACTGAACTATATGCTTTAAGCTCATCTCAGTCAGAGATGTTCTGTCAGTGAAACATCCTGAGGAAGAATATCTCTATTAAACAATGGGGTTTTGTTCTTTGGTGAGGTTCCTCTTTTCAGACTACCTGAAGAAAACACAGCTCCAGTTAGCGACATATACCAGATGCTTAGCTCGTTTGTTCTGCTAACTGCATTTTCTCTTTGTAAATTATAGACATGCTAACCTATTTAAAACATAACTCAGGTGGCTGGTGAACCACAGCGTCTGCCAGCTCCTCAGAGAAAGAGGATCCACTTACTCATCTGCTCTGTCTCCACCTGCCTGCTAAATTTGGATTGACTGCTCACTGTCCAAAATCATAGTATAAGGATCTGTTTGAGGAGAATAATTCCTTTGAACACTTCTTTTTTTCTCTCTGTCTCTCTCTGCTTTGGTAAAACAAGTTTGTTGCTCTGAGTGTGTTAAGTTAATGTGACATGATGTAAGATGAACTGTCATCACACGTCAGAAATTAGAAAGAAAATATTCTTTCAGTCCAGAATTCCTTATGTGATTTTTATTTCCTTGGGCTTTTAGCAGATTGAGTATTGAATTGCTCAACTGCAGCCCGTGGATAATTTAATACCCAGAACATTCCTCCTAGTGTGAATAACAGCCACATTTGACTTGTTCGACAAGGCCCTGAACATATTGTTTCAAGCTTTATCTGTTTCATTGGAATCTTGTAAATATTGAATGATGAAATCCCAAGGAAATTCCTTTTTATAAACTTTTTTTTTTTGGAAATACATAAAAAAAGAAGAGACTAGTCATTATAGTTCCTGTCCACTTCAATGCACAGATGCTGGCTGATTGTCAGGTGGTGTAAATCAGCATAGAACCACTGCCTTCAGTACAACCATGCTGATTTTCACTATCAGGGAATCTTACTCTTCCTCTTAAAATTGCTTTGCCTTCCAAAATTTTGATCTCTATATTTATATAGAAATTTCCTTCCTGAAGGATCCTCCAAGAGATCAAAGGTTGCCACTTTCACTGTGGAAAACTGAAGTTGTGCAAAATTACAGCAAAACTGCGAATATTCATCTTACCCAACTTCAACCATCTAAAAAGGTGGGCAATTCATCTCAATACATCTGTCTAAGAGCATACAAATTACTCTTTGGAGATGCTTTCTCCTTCTCTAAACTACCAGGGAACTCTATATGCCAAATTAGATGTGTGATGTTATGTGGCTAAAGTTAGGTGAGCTGAATCCAACTTTGGGATGATCAGTTTAAAAAAAAAMCACAAAACATTTTCCACGTAAAAATACAGATGGAAAGGATTTTGTATTTTGTCTTGCAGAAAACAGTCTTCTCTGGAGAAAAATAAAATTTATTGCTACAGTGACAATGTTTAGAACTTTGAGAAAATTTCTGAAGAAGAGATTTAAATGAAAAGTGGACTGAGAGATGTTGTTAACAGTTTCAACAAATGCTTAATATAGTGAAATATAGAAACAGTAAGGACTATAAACTATTCTGCATTCAGTAAAGTTTGTGTTTTGTTTTTTTTTTAATGAAGTATACACATTCTCAACTGAAAGTGTCAAAGGATAAGTTCTCATACCAATTTCATAGAGGTGTTACATCCTTCATTAAATGCCTTACAGAGGAAGTACCCCTTAAAACAATGTAGAAAGGAAAAGATTGAAAATAAGATCTAAATAAGGAAAAAAATCTTGATTTTCAATAGGGATCTGGGAATTAGGAGGTTTGAATCATCTATCTAAATACTGACATTTACTTAGGGCAAGATAAATGGTTCCAAACACTGCATTGACTATACCAATTAGTTCTCCACTAACTATAATACAAGCCATGGTGACTTGCTTTCATGCAGTTAATTGAGTCATACTCAGGGATGGAATTAGTTTGACCAAAGGTGCTGTTTCTAAAGGTACAGTCTGTCTCATCTTAAAATTTATCTAAATATGTGAGAAGAATTGCACCTTTGGAGTTCCTACTTCTGTTTGTTCACTATAAGGGGAGCCTAAGCTGCCTAGCTCAGAAGTACACATCAGCAATGCAGATACCTGAAATTAAGTGAAATGAACCATATTCCTGATTTCTTTCTATCTTCTATCTTCTTACTGGCAAAGCTATGAAAAATCAAAGGGAAAATACTAGGAAGGGAGAAAGAGGAGGTGAAGAATAGAAAAGCTGTGAGAGGACATTGCTTGTGACTGCTGGGAACTAAAGTCCCCTTTTAGGGCATCTTAAAACCAAAAGTATAAGTGTTATTGATTTTGGATAGACAGAAAACCTTTAAGGATGAGAGAGGTGGAGCATGAAAGTTGAAATGAGAAACCCTTTGTTCCCAGAGAAAAGTTTATTTACCCAGTAGATTAAGGATTCTGTGGGGTAACTGTGAAAGCCATTCTTTTATATTACTTATAGATATATTTATTTAACTATTGCAGTGAAAAATATTTTAATTGAAAATAGATCCTAAATGATCTTCCCTCATATATTTTTCCTCAGTTTTGAATGCATTCACCCAAAAGGGTACAAGCATTTAAAAATGAGTCTTTTTTTCCCTGCAGTTTGACTAAATTAAAAGAAGACTGAAGACTGGAAGACTGAAAAAAATGCCAAGAAAATGTAAATTTAATGATTTATGTGCTCATTTATATGTGTGGTTGATGGAAATGACTTTTTCCTTCTTTGCCTTTTTCCCTTTTAATAACCTTTTTTGGCATTTTAAGGCTAATCTAGTTAAGTAAGCAAGCAATTGGGTCTGAAAGAAAATATGAAGAAAAGAGAACATGTAGTTGATGTTGTAATTAAGAAGTTTCAACTTTGATTAATTTATAATCATAAGCAAGCAAACAAAATGGATGAGGATGAAAACCTTTAAAAAAATCCCCCAGACAGAAATTGTGCTTTGCAATCGTGGCTCAGGCATCTTGAAATTTAGCAAGACTAGCTACGTGAAAAACTGTTGAAAAACTTGCATGAGTGCAAAAGTCAGTAACGAATTTATATTTCATTGGATAGAAACCATAGCTGAACAGACAGGCAGAGTTTCTGCTATGAATTTGGAGAGACAAAAATCAGTGTAGTATATGGTTTTATACTTTTTATGCACGAAAATGTCGTGTATGGGAAAATAGCAGAAGACTGTGCAGAAGCACAAAAATGTGAAGAGTAAGTGAAAAATCTAGACTAGTTCTGAGAAGCAAATGATAGAGAAGCTGGTTAGATCCCCCTCCCCCCCCCCCCCCCCCCCGCCCCTGTTTACCTCTCTCATAAGGACATTGTCGAACCATGAAGAGGTGCATTGTGCATCACCTAGAAAATTATGGAAAAAAGTTCAAGAACAGCACCAGCAGTCCTAAATGTCATTCTAAAAGTAGCCAAAGGTCAAACTGTATGCAGGATGAAAAAAACTACCAGGCAACAATGTCTGGAGAAATCCAAAGAATACCATCAATTGTTTCAAACCTGATGCTTGACCCCATTCATGAAAGGCAGAAACTGTAGGTGAAATTTACAGGCCAACACCTGCTTTAATGTCAAGGGGTAAGTTTGCACCAGTTAAATCAGCAGCAAATGAAACCTGAAGAGATCCACAACACAACTGTTCTGCAAGTTAATTAAAAAAGTTAATTAGAAAATAAGGTGCTACTTCTTCACAGTCCCAAACCACATGCTACCTTGCTTTTAGCAGTTGGAAGTGGTCTGCTTCTGAAAAAATGAGTTTTTTCTAGAAACCTCAGGTTGGAAAAGACTTGCTGCCTCACAGTCCTGAGATATTACAGATGGGTATGTCACAAGATTATACGTCTATATCACACAGAATGTCTCAAGGTCCATCTTAAAAATACTTTTTGTTGTTTTTTGCCATGACTGCTTTATGGCTTTCACAGAAAATAGAAGCATTTTGTGGAAATGTGCCAATTCTGACAACTTTTAACAGAAAAAGTTAAAATGTATATAGAATCAAGGCTCAGAAATATAAGAATTGACTGCAAGTCATCTTGCCTATCTCTTGTCTTAAGGCACAACTCAACCAACATCACACCTGAGAAATACATTGCTGAAATCTTCTGATTCTGGCCACTCTACAACTTCTCCAGGCAAACTACTCCGCATTGCTTCAATGTTTTGAAAATCTGGTAAGATTTTCCTTGAATCCAGCCTGACTCTTTCTTCATGCAATTTAAACTCATGAGATTGTCCTATCAATTATGGACATGCAGAATAAACTGTTTCCTTCTTTTTAGTATTTTTTTATATATTTATAATATATATTTTATATATATATAGACTAGTTTACATATACACACACACACACATATACACACACATAATATATACATATATGTGTGTGTGTATATATATATATTTGAAGGATTTTATAAGTTACCCTGTTTTTTTAAGCAAAGCGACCCCAGTTATTTCCATTTTTCCTCACAGTTTATGTTTCCTGATCTCTGATCACTCTGTTTTCTTTCCTCTGTGCTCTTTCCACTTCTATCTCTGAAGTGCAGCGCTCAGCATTGGATACCATGCTCTAGCTAAGGCCTTATCATGAAAACCAGAGGATTAATTCAGGCATCACATAGGCTACATTTATGTTGATGTATCCCAGCATAGTGTTTGCTATTTCATCTTTCTTCTTTTGTTTCAAACGTGTCAAAACGTCTTTCTTTGACAAATTTGTCATGACAAATGACAGCATTTAAAATGCTAAGCCTAGAGCTTGCATCCCAGTTACCGTGATGGCTTTTCCCTTACTTTGTCCCAGCTCTCCTACCCAACTCTTCTCAGAGATGGACACAGGAGGAACATTGCCTTTCCTCCTTACTAGCTGGTGTAGTTCTCTTGCCCTCTTGTCAGAGAGATTTTCCCACCTCTGAACACACCCTTAATCTTTCAAAATGCTCCAAGCACACATCGATAGAAGCCAGTCTTTTTAGGGCATTCTGTTATGTTCACCATTGGGTAAAAGCATGGAGCTCCCTCTTCCCTGGGGTCTCTCTTGTACTTTAAAGCAGCTCTGAGGTGTTCTTTTCCCTCTTCATCAATGAGTATTTAATAGTTGGCTTCCAGCTTAGTGGAGTTTCAGACTATTGTATGCATGTCTAACAACTATTTTTCCTATACATTAGTATGGAAGCAGACTCACTACTTATGCACCAAGACCTTAAGCACCAACTGAGAAAAATTATGCACAGATTGACCAACAGGATCTCGCTATCATTTCCAATGTGCAGAGATGTTGATAATATCTCTCTGGCAGGAAACTGTCCATAATCAGTGATCACCAAACCTCTTACTCTGATTTTAAGAATGAGGGGGGGAAGACAATTTGAGTTTTAGCTGTTCTGACAATTCAGAACAGGAGGCATACTTGATGATGGCTTATAGACTGTATATCGAACACTGATCTTCAGCACAACAGTTTCTAACACTGATGGACTTCACTTCAAGATTGTGAAATGATTCTACTGTGGATATAAGACGCCACAAGGCAGAATATTGTCCAAATCAGCCAATTACCTGAGACGGTGAAGCAAATCTTCCAGACCAAACAAACAGATAAGTTTTCATCTGAAGTTTTAAGTCATATATCAAAAAGACGAACAAACAATTTTTTAAAAAGTCTCTTGTGATATTATTTTTATAGGAAGGATGTGATCTCCTGTGGTTTATAAGAATCATTGGTCTGTAAAAGTATTGTCATGAAGTTTGAAAAGAGCTTTATGGAAACTATCTGAGGATAGTCCATAAGTAAGGTTGTTAGGTGAATAGTATAAGTGAGAAATGAAAACACTGCCTTGTAATAAGGAAATCCACATGTAAAGGCTTATCCTTTTTGATCAAATTTCTGGATGTATCCAATACAAATGGAGAAATGGTGCTGTGTAATTTAGAGGTACTTTCTTACCGCACTGTAGTCTGATTACAGTTAATGGCTGAAATTATCTGTACATTCTCAGCTAATATGAACAGGCTGTAAACAGTTTTGTTTCATTTCTATGTTATATACATTATCTGGTGGTGAATTTGACCATATGCCTGCATTTCAATCTCACAGTTTCAAGAATTGTTTTATTCTGTCTTGGTTCTTCTTTCAGGATAGCACTAATATTTTATATGTGTTTCTCTTTTTTTATATCTTTTGTGATGGGGAAGAATAATTTTTTATAATTTCTTGAACCAACAGAAATGTTAAGGAATAATTTATTGTAATGTAGAAAAAATATTTATTCCCTTAAATCATGCCACATGAGACTAAAGATCTACAGAAAAAAATAAAAATAAAAATAAAAATAAAAATAAAAATGGATATGATGACGTACAAGATTGGAATTTGCAAAGCCCCCAGTGAGGAGGTGTATCTACAATTATTAGGCAAACAACGGAGAGCACAGAAGTTAGAACATAGTTCCAATGTCTATATAAAAGTTGAAAACTCTGTTTAAAACCAGACATCATTAAAAACTACTGCCTCTGAAGTGAATTGCATCAGGTAGAAGATGGCAAATGAGATTTTAGTCACATTCTTGTTTGTTTTTTGTTTGGTGGGTTGGTTGTTTCCCAAGGTGCTAGGAATCCTTATATTAAGCTTTTGCAAAGTACAAAATTGTACCATCCATGAAATTCAGAAAGCAACTGTAGTCACTGAATTCCTCACTTTCATCAGCACCTAACTAGAGCTTCTGTTACAAGGTTGGGAGCTTGGTATTTGTGGGTTTCGCCAATGAGGACACCTTTAGATGAAATGTCAGCAGTCGCTGCAACATGTCCAGTGACATGCTGTCTGTATTGCACTATATCTATTCTATACATACATACATACATACAGCAATAATGCATATTGACTTATTGTCATTAACATGCATTCTGCGCACTATCATTTCATTTTACCTAGCTCAAAGGAACTTTTCTGAAGTACATCTCCATGAAGTGAGTACTCTGGGCTGACATTATTGTATGGGAAGTGGTGCAGGCAATTCATCCTCAGTCTCTGTCTTCACACTTCACCAAGATTTATTAATTAATAAGGATGTATTTTCCGCAGAGGGCCAAGAGGACTCTACCTCTCCATTAACAGTAGCTTGTAGAGACTCACACTCCACGTTACTTTACAAGGGTGATGCTGCATGCCTGCTTTGTCCTCTCATCAGATTGTGGCTGTGTCCAATCCTGACTGCTATTTCTGCTGTAATTGCAAACAGTTTGATTTCTCAAACAATCTCAGCTCTTGCTATGCTCCCCTGGTCCTCTTATAGAAAAATAATTTGTTTTTCTTCTCTGCCTGCAGATTCAGTAAACATCGGATTACATGTTGAAGTCTCCCCCCACCCTCTGCCTGCTATTTATAGAACCTGCAGCGACTGATAGGATCATGAGGTGTGTGTTATTGGCAGAATGGTTTAATAGGCAGAGAGTTTTAGGGCTCAGACACAAACTCCCTGAGCAACCTCAACCCATCCACTTAGTCTTGCCCCTATGCTCCAGTTGAACAGACAAAGAATCTTATCTTACATAAAATATTATGAGATGTTTCCGCAATACTGTGCTATACAAATACCTATGTGACCTTTTGGGTAGATTATTATTCTCCCCATTGTCTATTTGTTTTATTTATGTTTTTTAATAAATACCTGAATCACAAGAAAGCTTCTCAGATTCCTAGATTAGGTTTCCATTGCAGATGCATCTGTCATATCTCTCTAATATTAAGGGTTATGCATTTCTATATAACGTCAAGTAACTGCTAAATGATTAGGTAAGCTTGGCCACTTAATTTTTGTACTGCCAGTAATGTTTATATTGTGCCATTTTAATTAAAGAGAGGGGGAAAAAAATGTCCTTTGTTTATAGGAAATGCCTGTTTTAACATGTGTTTTGCTGTCAACCTTTTACAAGAGCTGTCCTTGACACCAAATGCCTAAACATCTTTTCTATATAAATTATTAAGAAAGAGCGTTGCATATATTTTTCACCAAATAAATTATGCACCCATTTTAATCTAGACGAGAAAGAAGGAATTCCTATTCTACCGCACATCTGAATTTTGTATGGAATTTTGCACATACTGTGATGTTGGGCCCAATATTTTATGCATCAGCATATCTCATGTTTTCTTTATAAACTGCAGAGAATCTGCACACTGAGTTATGTGTTTTATAAAAAAAGAAGAAAGAATTCAAAATTAAAATAATGTAATTCAACAAGGTTTTCTTTTCTTCTTCCTCTTCTTTCTTCCCTTGTACCTCCTCCTGTTGTACTTTGGGTCAATTAGAACCTCTCCAGTCACATGGAATTTCATAAATGGATTTCTCAGCAAGAGGCTGAAAACCACAAAATCCAACATACCAAATCTGATGGTTGAAATGCCATTCTCCTCTCCAGCCACAAACTTTTGCTCATTTGAAGCAAACTCTAACTTTTTTTTTTTTTGGCTGTGATGAATAATGTGGTTACCTTATTAATTTTCACTGTGTTTTTAGTCCTGCCAAGATCGCCTCTAGCAAGGGATATTGATAGTGACAGATGAGAAACATAAAAGGTTAACACAGAAAGGCAGATAAACAAATAGGGTTTGATCCAAAGCCCACTTGAGTCAATGAGAGTTTTTCCATTGACTTCAAGAGACTTTGGATCTGACCCATCGGGCATTCATGTATCGATAAGGCAAAATGCTGAGCAGCAGCTATGAAACGTCGGTTGTCTTTAGCTCCCATCTGTGTCAGAAAGAGTTAAGGGGGTTCAGTGCCCTGGAGGTTTGGAGTATTTAAAAGTTAATAAGGAAAGTACTATGCTGAAAGAGAGACAAGGGGACAGAGACCACATACTCTACTTACAGCATCTGAGAAATCCTGTTGAAGTCAATCAGATCACACATGGGAACAACTGTTTTGCTGAATTAAGCAGAGAGTGAAGAAAGGGGCACTGGGAGATAGCAGCTGAACTAGAGGAAGAAAAGGACAGTGGGGAAAAAAAAAAAGAGTTTAACAGGAGAATGAAGGGAAACTTAGAAGAGTGATGAAATTAAACATGAAGTAGGAGGAGAAAGACTTGGTTTTGACTGATTTTTGCCTCGTGAACATTTAATATTATTATGGGAGTTATAACATTTCTGTTTCATTTTTTTTCACTCTCTTTTTGGTGCTATTTAGTTTTCATTTCTTTTAATGATTTTGAACAAGCCCTAAAATTGCATAACGTCTATGGGACATTTACAACCTTCTATTTCCCACACCACTCCTGGGATCTTCCCTAGGGGCTATATTTGAGAGGCAAATTAATTCTGTTCACAGCTGGTGGCATGACACAAAGACTTCTTTTTTTCTGTGCAAATTTAACCCTTCATTATATATTTTCTATTCTCTTTGCTATTGTGTTGGAAACGCTTTCCATTTTTGAGATGTGGGATTTCTATAGACATACTACTTCTCTTCACAAATTGATGTATCATTAACAGACTGCTATCAAAACGGGAAATACTGGCGGAAGGTAGAAGACCTTATCTGTGATAAGTTACATCTTGTAGGTCACTAATCCTAAAAATAGCCAGGAATAGGATTCATGGATTCTCATAAATCACACTAAAAGGGACCTCCAGAGGTCATACAGTCAATCTGCTTGACTAAAGGCAGGATCAAAAATTTCTAAATTATGTTGTAATCCTGCTCATGTAGACAAAAAACAAAGACACATCTCACACATAGGTGCTATATAACATATAAAGATCAGCTATTGAAGTGTTTTATGAAGGACTACAGCTATCTAAATGAACTCAAGAAACCAGCATCACTTTTATAATAAATAAATAAAGTTAAACATGACTGCATAAATACTAAAAGAAGCAACAAGAAAATAATCACAAATATTTAATTTGACAGAATAAATTATTCCATTACTGTGCCAGATCTCCTAGTGACAGTCTGATGTATGCTGTGTATGATCTTCTCACCTTTTATTTCTAAACTTTGCATATAAGCTTTGCACAAAATAGTGGTGCTTTTGTATTCTTCAAGGCTGAGACTCATTCTTTTTTGCTGGGCCAAGATAAGGCTTATGTGCCTGTTATGCTACAAAGCAATCATGAGAATAATATCAACACTTTGAGCTTCACGTTAAATTGTGCATTGTTTTTGTTTATATTATACTGATAATGTCTAAGTGTAAAAGTAAAAAGAATGAGAAATAAAGAGAGACTGTTGAGCTGCTATTTCTTTGGGGAACTGAGAATGGAAACTAATACTAAGAATCTGATATGAATGACATTTCCAGCCTTAAAGAAGGCAAGAAATATGAAAATCATTTCACAATGCTTCTCTGCATTTTTCAAGTCTTCTGAAAACCAGATTTAGCAAAATAATGTGAAAAATTATAAAATAAGCAAAAGAACTGTCTCATTCTGATTTGGAAATATTGCAGTGAACAAGGACATAAAGTACAGTTCGCTAAGACTTAAGAGATGGCATTCTTCATTGTAAGTATTTGGAAAACCAAGTTAATTTAATGGAAATTTTATTTTAAAAAATGGATTTCATTACAAATAATGTTTCTTTCCAAAATTCATATTGCCTATTAAGATATTTTGGGGACACTGTAAAATTTTCACAAGCAGTCAAGTATTCTAAGTGGCTGAGACCATTTGACGATTGATGAGATCAACACTGAGTCACTGAAGATGGATTTCATCTCAGCAGATTTCATAATCTGACTACTTTAAAGTAGGTATGTAAGTTCCCTGTATAGCTATGACGAGAGAAACACCTGGAAAAGACAATTCTACAATTGTCGTATGAAATAGAACAAATCATACTCTGCATATTCTGGATTTCTCTTTCTCTCTTTATCTTTCTCTCTTTCTCTCTCTTATCTCTCTTTTTTTTTTCTTTTTCTTTTTCCCTCTCTCATTTGTTTCTTTCTCTCTCTCTTTTCACTATAAAGGTAATATATATGATTATTTAGAATACCTGACCAGTATTCAGAATAATAAAAGTCTGGTAAAGGTCCATTTGAAAAGTTCATCCCAAGTCCATGTGTTTGAGCTGTATCATAAGTTTAGAAAACATGATACTTTGGGTCTTTTGGCTCTGACATGATGTAAACTGGCAAAATTCTCTTTTGCCAACATTTTTTTCTTCAAATCAAAACAGATAAATCTGTTCAAGTAAAAAACCTGAGAATCAGAAACAATTATATAATGAGACACTGATCATTTTATTAATATCTAATGGATAAGAACAGTCCATTACAACAAGTCGGACTGAAAATTATTTATTCCAACTATTTGCCAAATCATTAAACTGAAGAAACACTCAAAATCAATTCAATAAACAAAATCTTTAGCAAGAAAGATATTATACATAAGCTCAGGAAAGGATTTAAATCAGCTGAATTCAATGAGATTTGGGATTGCATTTAAGTGCTTTAGCAGGCACAGTTGAGTTCCTGACTTTTAGCTTGCTGTTATGTTATCAAAGGGTGTACTTGTGCCATCTGTAGTCAGGAGACTGAGGCTATTCTCAGACAGGGAACTGAACTCTCTGATGATTCTCCATTAAAACCCTACAAAATTCCAGATTTTCTCCTTGCTACTCAAGAAGTTGTAGCAATGAAGTTTTCCTGGCTCCTGTCAGAAACCAACAAATTCACGATGGCAAGCAAAGCCACTCTAACCTTGTTTACAAATGACAGCAAAAGTCATCCAGAGACCATCTTTCCAAAGCATGTTCCCATGGTTGTGTGTCAGGCTCCTTGGAAGCAGACCTTGGCTGCGTGCTGTTCTGTTACTGTTGTATTTGCTTCTTCCTGCAAATCCGCCTTGTGTGCTATCTGCTTTGTCTAAGGGAGGTCTGATACAGAGGTCATTATGACATCTCTGTTTGAGACATATTAAGGAATCCATTTTGAGTTAGTAAAGAACCTTTGTTATCATTGTTCTTTGATGTGATTAATAATTTTGAGGTTTCTTCTCCCCCCGCCTTCCCATACGCTATGTTAGTACAAAACTTTGACCTTGCGGTGAAAGATAATAACAGAACATATCTGTGGTATCCATGTGATTAATACAGCAGTCGGGGAGTCACAACAAGACTTATGGAATACAACTAAGATGCTTGAATACACCAACGATCTCTTTGCCTTGTTCACCTTCTTACTAAATAATTTATCAGCTTAATGATAATGACATTCAAATATCATAATTACAGCCAACTCTTTAAAAAACATCAATTCAAAAGCTGAAAATGTAGCAGTTCTTTCTTTCTCCCTCCCTCTGCACTTCCCACCATTAGCTATTAATGCCAAAATATGGTCTTTTTTCATTTCACTGACATAATATAAAACCAATGTAGATTTCCCATTTCTCATAAAATTTCCATCCGCACTATTAGTTTCACTGATAGCAGGCTGGGAAATGTTGTTAGGCTACAAGATGGACGACACTGCAAAACCTCAGCATGTTAAGAAGCCATAAAATTTTATTCAGTTCATTTACTGCTACAGTCCAGTAAACCTATAGTAACAGTGTGCTATTTTTATTGTGTATTTATTTAAAGGTTGAATATTCCCTCTACTGGGCCATCTAACCAAATTACTTTGGTTTCCTAACGAACTCCATTGGAGAGGTGAAGGGTGTGCATCTGACCCATGGTTCCTCATTTTTTCAGGTCTTCCCATGTCAGTACTACCTCTTGTTTTGTAAGAGCCGAGTTTAAAAGAAAAAGTGCAAAACAATAAAAAGTGAATGAAAAAAAAAGTTTGCCTTGAGGAAGAATGTAGGGATAGGATTACTGCATTAAAGAAAAATTAAGACTGTTTTTGAAGGCCACACTGATTTCACTGGACACAAGATCATGTTCAAAGTTCTTGAGGAATCGCAGAACTGTTGTTTTCTTTTAATTTCAGAATTATTTTTGGAAAACCTTGCTTTGACTTTGGCATTTGGAAAAAAATAAGTAACAAAATCAAAATAAACCAAAGTCTCAAATCACAGCCAAGGGAAACAAACCAGTTTGGGGTCAAATCATGTAATTTCAGGTAGCTACTGAAAACCATGTAATAATATCAAAAATTGTTTACACTTGCTAGCTTTGGGAAGTGGCTTTTTATTATTATTATTATTATTATTGAAAAAAGACCTGAGTCAGATTATACTCTTAACCCAGCCTGTTTGCAAATCAGTCTCGACTATTTTATAAAAGGTTCTTTGTAAAACTTTTCGGCAACAAATAATGACAAGTTTTGACAACGTTTTGTTAGGGACTGATGACACACAACAGATAAATATTTCCTATCCTTTAAAGTTTCCAGACAGGTAAGAAGTTCAAAGCAGGTGACAGCAGGTAAATGCAATAAACCAACGGAAGGAGCACCAGGTAAGAGTGAAATGATTAGAAACAATATGGTGAGCAGTGGTCTTGGAATAAAAGCTGCCTAGCCATGATTGACCTTTTTGTAAAGATCACAGCAGACAGGAATTTCAAAGCCTTCTCTAATATTTTAATGGTTTCCAAAAGCGTTGAGAAATTTTGCACAAGAAGTCACTCATCCAGCAGGCTTGTGCCACAGAGTATTATTATTGGCTAGATGTGATAATAGTTGACTAATCAGGCCAAAGCACAGGTCAAAACAATGCTCTAAAATCACCCATACTGTTAAATTATAAGGATAGGTTCGGACTGTGCTCTGACATAGCCTGCCGTTAGTATAGTTTTGGGACAGTGGTTAGTCTGAATACAACTGCTTTGTTTTGAGAAGTAAGAGTATATGTGTATGGATACAAGCTGAACCAAAAATGATTCACTGCTGGTTTTATATACCAGCTTAGGTGTCACTGTTTGCTCCTATGTTAAAAGGAGGCAGGGTGCCTGTTCACTTGGGTCACTGATTACTGAGAGGAGTGGCTGATACACCAGAGGGCTGTGCTGCCATTCAGAGAGACCTGGACAGGCTGGAGAGGTGGGCGGAGAGGAACCTTATGAACTTCAACAAAGGCAAGTGCAGGGTCCTGCACCTAGGGAGGAATAACCCCAGTCACCAGTACAGGTTGGGGGTTGACCTGCTGGAAAGCAGCTCTGCTGAGAAGGACCTGGGAGTGCTGGTGGACACCGAGTTGACACCGAGGCGGGGAGGCGAGGGCAGCCGTGGGGATGCGGCGCCTGCCGCAGCCCTGGGCCAGGCAGGGGCCGCCCGGCGCCCTGAAGG
>NW_020451141.1:0-9944 GCF_003343035.1 Apteryx rowi
AACATGAGGAAAAACTTCTTCACTGTGAGGGTGACAGAGCACTGGAACAGGTTGCCCAGAGAGGTTGTGGAGTCTCCTTCTCTGGAGATATTCAAAACCCGCCTGGATGCAATCCTGTGCAATATGCTCTAGGTGACCCTGCTTGAGMAGGGGGTTTGGACTAGATGATCTCCAGAGGTCCCTTCCAACCACAGCGATTCTGTGTGATTCTGTGAACCACATCAGTACTATATTGGTTTTACCTGAAAATCCTATTTTAGCCTTCAGATTCTTTGGGAACTCTGATCTAAGACTACAGACTATTTGGCCTGGGTTTTTGGAAAGCTTTGCAAAGGTGGCCACTTTAGTAATGAAACTGATTGTTTCTCTTGCTTTGGGATTTTGATTTGGAAGTTTAATGGTGCTGTGTGTGTGTGTATATATATATATATATTTTTTTTTCCCTCCTCCTTCCTCATTTGTTCCTGCTGGACAAGTCTGAAGTGCAAGGCAGATGAATAGCTTTTGGGGCCCTCCATGTAACTTTGATCCTTCTCTTGCAGTCAGCCAGCCATAGACGTTCTGGCATGGTTTCTTTTCCTATTTCTTCCTTCTGACAGCAGTCCCTGATGGGACATCAGGTTTGATTTCTCTTTCCAGTCATGTTCTGTGGCTCAAAGTCTAAATGTTGTGATGAAACTTGTTCTACCTCTGCCTTTCTCCTCCTTCCATCTTTCCCTCAGAAAGACTACCAAACACCTGCATTCAGCATGCTGGACTTCTGAGGGGAGTAGGGTGTCAGTACTCGGGCAAGCCAGGAGTCACTCATACAACAAAAGACTTATTACCTTCATTTTATATCCCATTGCTGTTAGATTTGTTTCATCCAGCAGTACCATAAACATCCCCAAAGTACTCCTAATCTGACACGGGATTCTCCCAAGGCAGCAGTCTGCTTTGGCAAAAGACCTAGATTCAAGCTACTTAGAGAGGACTTATGAAATGGTTCAGAGTTAGTAAAGCAAAAGACTGCATTATGTTAAGAGCTGAAATGAAACCTGGACTTTCCCATCCTTGGGGACACTTGGGAGAGGAAAAACAATGTGTTTGGGACTGAAGCAGATCTTTTAAAATATCTGTGGACAGAAAATTCTGAAAAAACTAGATCTGAAAATCTTGGAACAGAATTTTAGCACTGCATCCAGGCTCCAAAGCTGGAGTTTGGTTTAGCCAAGGTCTCTGAGCTGTGTGCTTTATGATGGGCATTCTGGGAGCCCAAAGCTCCTGGGACTACCATCTCCTTGCCAAGGACTATTAACTACATCTGGAATCCTATGACTCTGCATCAGGAAGACTGGAAAACCTTTTGTCTTGCCTCACAAGCATTAGGACAAATGAGCTGTCAGGGGTCCCATGTAGGCAAATGGGCACTAAATCTGGGAAGATAGCTCACAGTCACCACAGATCACAGTCACAAAATCACCAAAGTCCCACAGATGTTTTGATTTATAGGGAATTGCTTTTTTTTTTCCAGAAACAGCAAAATATTCCATTGAAATATGTCTTCCCCTCATTATCATGATGTCCCAGACAACAGAAAGGGAATCCACACATCTAAACTGCTGTTATATTTCAGATAAAGAAGGGAACATCTACTAATTGGCTCCTTGTTTTCTACTCTGTTTTCTTTTTACCATTCTAATAAATACAGTTTTCTCAGAGATATTTTTTGTAGTTCCTCCCAGAAGGAAAGGTAATTACTGAAAGCCAGTTCTCTCCTACTTGTGAAACTTTAATACCATACAGATCTATAAAACCTCAACATCTCTCTTGTCTCAGGTGAAAAATGAATCCCATTTGATGATTGACCTTCCTATGAACAGGAGCTTCTCCAGAAAGACATCAGATCTATTGGTTCCCAGCTGCTGCTAGGTAAAAATCCTTATTAGAGCACACAAGGAGAAACTAGTTGCACTGCTGAGGCTTAGCTCAATGAACATATTTCTTAGAAAATCCCTAAAATAATATGAATAAACCTGTATATAATATGTGAATGCTTCTGTGGGCCTTTGAGGGAAGAAGGCTGTGGCTGAAAATTGATAGGACTTGTGGAGGTGAACAGTGGAAGTCAAACAGTTAAAAAAAGCACCTCGGAGAGTTTAGATTAAGTTTGCTCTCCCCCTGTTTTGGAAAGGCAAGTAGATGACATAGGGTTAGAAAGTCTTTCACTTGCTAGGCAAGTTGCTTAATTTCTTTCTTCTTTCCTCATGTACAAATGGAGATAGTGTGTGCTCAGTCCACACTGAGTGATTAATTGAATGAATCCATTAATTCCTCGTTAATGGAATAGCTGATCATTGTGTAACAGGACCTCATACTGTGATTAGATTTTGGGTGTTGGGGCACAAGTGGGATGTGATAGTAAGAATCTCCTTGGATGTGTCTGGCTGAAATAGTGGAACCTTAGTCCAGTGCTTTAAACATTTAAATTAAATGCCATGCATTGCTTAATGTCAGTGAACTGGGCTGTACATTTACAGCTTCTCTCAGCAATCAACTGGGGTGAAATTTCTGAGCACTGACATTGCAGCACGGGGCCATCAGAGCAAGGGACACAAAGGGGTACAATGAAGTAATCTGCTTGTTTTACTTTTTTCTGCCTGATGCAGCTGAGCTGGCAGATGGTAAAAGGTAGGAGGAGACAGCAAGGAACCAAGGCTATGAGTACCACTATAAAGGAGAGAGGAATGGCTTCTCCTTCATTAAGACATGCAGATTTTGTATATGAGCAGCCTTTGGAATAAGGAGACTTCTTGTTCCACCTTACTCCCCAAAATGGGTCCTAATGGATATGTCCAAGTCTGGCGCAGTATCTTCAAAGCACTTTGAAATCCTCTGAAGACAGCAGATAATTATACTCTGTTGTTATCACAGTCTATGCCCATCTCCTGCACCCTGCAATACAGCTGAAAAAAAAAACAAAAAACCCAACTCTGTTTTTAAAAGAAAACTATTCCAGTTAAAGATATTTCTGAGAATAAAACAAGGAATAGTCATTTGAGAAATGTTTCTAGTTAAATCTCACATGTTCTCTCCTCACTAGCCTCATGCACACATGTGCACACATGCGTGCGCACACACCCCTCCTTTCCCAACCCAAACTAAATTCTGTCCTCTGGGGAAATGCAATATAAAGCCAGATATACAGGAGGAATCTAGTAAGAGACTGCACTTGGTAATTCAATTCTGAGATGCTTGTTTCTTATCCTTTATTGTTCCTTCTTTGTCCTGTTGAAACTCCAATATGTTTCCTGTATTATTTTATATTTCCCAAGCTTGCTCTCTAATGGCTGGGCGTGCCCAGCAGTTACTGCCACTTAATTCTGTTCCTTGCCTTCAGAACAGAAAGTTAAGGTTTTTGGTAGACTATGAAAGTCATACCACTTATAGTCCTCCAACTTGATTGTTGATGCTGTAATTGCCTACTGGATGACTCTGCAATATCAGGAGTTGCAAGAAAGCATGTTATGAGGGGTGCAGGTGGAGCCAATTTCTTTAGAATCCAGTTGGGTAAAATTCTCTTGTTACTGCCTCATGTAGGAGGGTAAAGGTGTAGGGCTGACTTTGTAGGGTAAGTGAGTCTCAAAAATGAATTTCCTATCATTTCGTATGTCTTTTTTTTTTTCCTCTGAAAGTGATTCAGTTGATGTTCTAAGATTTGCAGTATTTTTCAGCTGTAAAGATAGAGCATGTGATGTTGGAAGGTCAGAGATGAGATTGCTGGTACAGTGACAATAAGCCATTGTGGATAAGGTTGGGGAGAAAAAATATTTTTAATTAAAATCAATTAACATGAAATTGAAGTCTCTGATCATTAATTGTTCAGAGTGACTTGAAATTCTGAAACTTTGGGCTTTGTCCACTGGCATGTGATAGGCATTTCTCCATGAATTACTTTGAGTTAAGATTATGTATGGATTTACACTGTGTGAAATCAGTAAATGTTGTGGAAAAGAAGCAGAGGATAAATGCTGAGGGTGTGCCTTTATTGCAAAGCGGAGGTAATATATCTTTCCCTCAAGTCAATATGGCTCAAGAGAATGAGCACGCGCTGAAATTACGCTCAGGTGGCTGCACCCATGTTAGTGCTGTGCTCACTGATGTACCTATGAGGCTGAGGTTTCTGTTGCACATCTTGTAGCTCTTGCTGTCACTGTTGTTAATGGGCTGAGCTCTTCTGTAGTGCTACCCGAGAGGGGCTGCTTCCTCCGGCCCTGCAGGAGGCTCGGTGAAAGGGTCAAAGAGCCAGTGGCGCTGGAGTGATGCTCGCTTGTTTCCATGCTGAAGGGTGACTATGCAAATGAACTGCGATCCCTTGCAGTGCTTGGGCTGGTCTGCATAAGTTGAAAGTGCTACAACGTGTGTGTTAAAGGCTTTTGGGATAGCAGGCGTGTGCAGATGCGAGAGGACGGTGCTGTGGACACAGTCCAGGGCGAGCCCTGTGTGATCCCTGCCCTGGCTGCCTTCATGCCAGATGGGAGCACAAGCAGAGCCACCAGCAACTCTTATTCAAAAAACAGATTCAGCATGACTCAGGCCTGTGTTTGGATTAGCAAGCACACTTTCATTCATCATTGCCGCCTTCTTTTTCACTTTATTCAGACCTGAGAGAGTTTTAATGATGCTGCTCTGCGGGGGAAATTTTTGTTGTTGTTGCCTGTGACCGACTGCAGTTCCCTTAGAGTCATTGTCACACATGAATCAATTTTAATGTTTGGGCATGTGTCTCACATCACAGTAACCAAGGCCTGTGTTGCCAACCTCAAGTGTGCCCTTAAAATAAGCATTTAGCTAAGTCATGACTTTTTTTTATTAGCTTTTTTTTTTTCTGTGCTTCCTAGTTTGATGTGTATTTATTTCATGTTTTCAGCTTTTCTCTCTGAGAGCTAGAAAAGAAATAATCAAATGAAAGATGCTTGTGCAAGTCCCCAGTTGTAGCTGTGATTAGAGCAGTAGATTAGTGATAAAATCGTAAGGGTTGGCCCTGCCACAGGAGTATGATCACATCCATTCAACAGGCCTAGTCGGGAATTAGAAAAAGGTGTGGGGACAGCACTGTAAAGAGTGTCCCATTTCATTGTGTTTATAGAGACTTAATCCATTTGAAGCTGTCCCTGCTGGTCAGCAGCTCGTGCTATGACAAGATGGTTCAAGGTTTGGAGATCTCTGGCCAAGGATTTAAAGGCCGCTGTGGGATCTCTACGCTGATCTCCTGTGCGATGCAGTCCATGGGAGCATGCTGGAAATAATTTCCACTTGAACAGTTGGTTTCCTGAGGGATGAAGAGTTGGAAAGGGATAATGGGATTTCTGGAGGAACCGAAGGAGGGCACAGTGAAATATCGGGACAGAAAGAGGGCCTCTGGAGTTTCAAGGGCTTCAAGCAGCTGCGGTTGCAGCTTTTCTCCCGCAGCCCACCTTTCTCTCAAAGCTGCCTCGCTATCCTCAGCAGAGTCCCCAGAAGTGCCTTGCTGGCAGGGTGGCCCTTGGGTGCACACCAGCCCCTTGTGTGGCCATGCAGGGCTCCGCAGGCAGGTGATGGCCATCCAGGACAGGGTGGCTATTTCCTGCCTCCTCGGTTACAAAATAAGCAAGACAACAGCTCATATCATGGTGCTGACCTACACAGCTGACTGCTTCACCTGTGGATTGCATCAGGTTTATTATTTTTTTTATGCCGTTGTTGCCAATATATTAATGCCATTTATTTAAGGAAAAGCTGGCAAAAATCTCCTGGATCACAAAGTCTAGTCCCTCCCAACAGCAGGAAGCCAGAAGAGATGTTAGTCCACAGAGCATCTGCTTCTCCTGCTTCACAAACAAGGCACCTTTCAGTAAAGAGGGTCAAGATTCATTTCTGTCCAGAGTACAGCAGTTCATGAAGTTTTCACAATCTAGATAGTCTATTTAATCATTTAAATGTTGATAAGATTTCAGTTTTGTTTTGAAATGTAGAGGAAATCTTGCTTCTTTACCCTTTAGTTCCTTTTCTCCTCTTATTTACAATTTTACTTTAGAAGTTCAATCCATTTTTGCAGGTAAGAAGAGCTCTAAGGGTTGTCAGAGTGAGACACCCTTCTATATGTACTTTTCAGATAAGCCTGTGCCAAATGTGAGAGGTTCAGCTAGGGGCAGCAAAATCCCCTCCACCTGTTTGGATTTGCTCCATCCAGGACACCAGCTTTTGCTCTACTTTCAGAGCTTCAGTCTTGAGAACAAAGGCCTATYTTTCTGAGGCAGGCTCTTAGGAAAAACTGAAAATGCACCTTTAAGACCTCCACAAGTGGCCACTGGGGACTCCCTGCTCGGAGAGGGTAAATCCAAGATAACAGCATAGTTTCTGTGGGAGCCTGTCTCCACCTGGGAGAGGCCAGCGCTTCACCCATGACGTAGAGCGCATACCAGAAACAGAACTGGGCTGCAGCCTGCCTCTGCGTACTGTAGGGTTTTAATAACTTCATAGCGATGACATGAGTAATCCGGTGAGTAGTCTGTAACGGTGACAAGAAGCTGGAGATAGTGGTGTATGTGGTTTTTCCATTATGTATTCTAGATCCAGAAGGGTAGCAAAATGTGAATCCAAAAGTATATGATTTAAATAAAACCCAACCTATACTACATCACTCTGGTGTCTCTCCTGGAAATATCTATTGGAATGAATAGAGATGAAAATGGAAAGGTCCTGCTAGTATTACTAGATAGTGTTTTATTCATTACAGCGATCCAGAGGTCCCAATTTATCTTGGCCCAGTCTATGACCACACACATGCACACACTAAAAAAACTTCCTGTCATCATGCCCTCATAGTATAACATGAGACAAGTGACAACTCTGTTTTGAGTTCCTGCTCCTGAGACAGTAGAGAAGATTAAGCCCCTTTGGGACCTCATGGCACTCTTCAGGCAGTGGTCCAGACATATGTTACTCCCAGAGCAGAGGACCATCCTGGACCCCACAGATTTGAGGCCCAGAAGCATCACTGAGCCTCAGAAATGACAGGAGAGAAATGCACAGAAGAAAACCATGAGCACAGCTATCTTATGTAACCCTGAAAAGGCCAGGAGAGAGTTTTTTTTCATGTTGTGTGCTGGTATGAAGATGTGATCTCCTGTTGTGTGACACCTGGGAAACAGGACTTGGTGTTCCCTGTCAGAAAGCGGCATTCATATAACAAATGCCATGCTCTGCTGCCAATTTCTTTTTCCTGATAGAACAATTTGCAAGATCACAAATTTTTGGGAACTATTGAGTTCAGAGAGAGTAACAACACAGCTGAAAGTGCTACATAAACAACATATGTTAGATGTCTGATGTGCAGAACTGCTTAGTTCCATACAGAGCAGTATAAACTGTATGGAACATAATAGCCCAATCTCAGATTTTAACAATGCAAAGGAGTATTAAAAAGCAGCAACGTGAATCTCTATTTAATTTCATAATAAGATTATAGTTTTTTTTCTCGCATTCTACTGGATGTTTGCATAAGGGAAACCGGTATATGAGTTGGATGTCAATGAAAAGGCCCAGTCAGAACACAGGGAGAACAATTAGTGTTGAATTCCCCTCAAATAACTTTTGCCATCTAAAATGTAGTCATCAGGCCTAAGCCAGCTATCTAGGCACCCTCTCCAGCCAAAAGAGGCACCTGCTGAGGGTGACTCACTCCTTTTTAGAAGGACATCTAAAATAGACAGGATGATTTGTCATCCAAAGGTGACTTGCGCCTTCATTACAGAGAAAGCTTTAGATGGCTTGCTTATACTTACATGCTTACCCTTTATACAGTCAGAGTTGGCAAGGAGGAATCTTTTCCTAAGTGTCCAAAAAGTCTGTACTTAGGAGGGTGTCTGAGCAGGACTACTCAGACAAGCGCTGGTGTGCGCTGGCCGTGTTGCTGCTTGTTGAGCTGCTGTCCGAAAGTCCAGCCTTGCCGGGCCTGCTGCAGCCTCTACCAAGTCTTTTGTTTTCATGGCATCCAATAAAGAATCACTGCAACTGCACTAAACAGCCCTCTGCAAACTGTTATTTTCTCAGTCTTGGCTTGCATGTTCTAAATCGATTGCAGTTTCCGCTTTGTCTCCAGATTCATATTCATGTGCTGTCATATTTACTGCTTTTCTTATAAATTGTGCTGCTGGTGTTCTGACAGCTGAGTGCTGCCTTGGTGGTGGCATTACTGCAGGGCGTTTGTGCTGTGCTTACAATGACAGGGCCTGACATTCAAAGCTTGACTTCATCCAGTTGCTTGAGGGGGGCTGAGAGTGAATTCTTGCCTGAAAGCTGCATCCTTGATGCCAAATCTTTTGAGGAAGCCTGTGTCTTAGAGGTGAGAGCTCCCCTTCTTCCTGCTCATTAGGTGGTAAGATCTGCTACAGTGCTTTGACTTCTACTATGCCACAGGCAAGAGTTGCTGCTGCTTTTTGCATTTTACCTGGATCATTGGCATTCTACCTCTCTGCATGTGGGACTTGGATTAGGTATCAGATTCAAGAAGAGGCTATAAGATGGAGAAGCATTCTGACTGCTGTCTAAATCACCCCTGATTAGAGATGAAAAATTTATTTTTCATATATATATATATATATATAATATATTTATGAAAGCATTGTCTGTCTGCAAACATTAGTATTTTTATCTACTTGTTCTATGTTAGGCAAAATGAATCATTCTTTGTGTTGGGGGGGCAGGTGGGATGTTATTGTTAAAGCTGCCTGCATTTTTGGATTTCTGAAATTTTTTTTTTCTTTTTTTAAGGACTTGGTACAATTGATCTTAGTGCCTTGTTGCTGATACCTAGCATTTGTGTTGCAGAGGAGAGACAGAAATAGAATGGCAGATCCCTGCTTGGTTGGGAAGGAATTTGTTCCCTTGCAGTGATGAAGAGGGTGACAGCTACTCAAATGGTGGTGTGGGGGAGAGAGAATGAGCGAACATGTGAGGAAAAACCCAAGCCAGCTGTCACTGCAAGACATTGTAGGGGTAGAATCCTTATGCCTTAGAGCACTATAAAGCACTAGAAAACGGTTTAAAAAAAAAAAAAAAATCCATGCATACCCTTCACCCAGGTAAAATCCTGCATAAGCATGTGGATGCAAACAAAAACATAATCTGATTTCAGCCTCTTTGCGACTCCAGGTCTCTTCAGTGAGCTGACTTACTTCCTCCCCTTGCTTCTTCCCCCTCCTTTCTTGCTCTCCTAGCAGAGGTAAAAGGACTTGCTAAGTATTAAGTTTCCTGTACTCTGCTTCCGCTGACCAGTTAAGTCTTCCTGGCTGGTTGCTCCCAGTCATCATATGAGGTGACTGCATTGCCCGTGGAGCCAGGGAGCACTGTTGAGGTGAGGGGCTGCTTCTATGGCCATCTCACCCTGCCACGGCTGCTCTATACCCCGTGGTGATGAGAAGTAAAAGGAAGTGAGAAATCCTGTTTTTAACACTTTGTTTGGGACACTTATATTTATAAGTGTAATTATCCTCTCTCTTAAAAAGAGATTCATTGTAAGAGTATGTATAGTAAACAACAAGTAATCTCTTGTACTTAAAAGCGCATAGTATCAGGCACATATTTTTGACTGAGCATAATTTAAGGTCTCAGAACTGCATAGACATGCTTAATTTCAGGATTATGAGGAGTGACTATGACTTCAGTGAAGTTATGCCTGTGAACATGGGACACAGCTACTCCATGTATGTAATGTCTGCAAGATCAAGGCCTAAAACCTTGATCTACCATGGATGAGCTGACAGAAGTTCTGTCAAGGTCCCTGTTAACAAAACTTTTTTCTCTCCTCCTTTGTCTCAGAAGAAAAGAAGGATTCAAGTCTTTCCATGGGAGGATTTTCTTAAGAAAGCAAACTGACTGTGGAGGGAAGGAGCAGGGAGATGTATGGTCTTACTGCAGAGAAA
>NW_020451141.1:10009-14770 GCF_003343035.1 Apteryx rowi
TATCTGGTGAAATATAGGATGCTGTCTTTAGAATCAGCTCAATCTTCACCAACATTTTTAGCCTCATTCTGTGCATTACAGCATAGGAATGGCAGAACTTGGTTATTTTTGGTGTGAAATGTGTCTATGTTCTTTTCTATCCCATAGCATACATACTGCCTGAGTATTCCATAAACCTTTAATTTTCTTAGCCTTAAAACACAATGTTAGGAAAGAAAATGTATTATGGCTTCTGTATGCTGAAAGCTAAGGCTCTCAGGCACGCTGGTGGCTGACTCTCAGCCAGACACTTAACTTGTGTCAGCTCCCATAGTGAAAACTTGCATGCTTGAATGTAGAATTTATTCCATAGGAATAATTGTGTGTGCAACTTTGAAAACCGAAAAGCTTGAATGTTTATAGAAAGCAAACCCAAAAGGAAGTGAATTCATTTAAAACTTCTAAGAACTGTAATAGCATTATTATTTATTATGTTGCATTATTTACCATCCCTCACACAGGCAGAGCAGCAAAGTGATGATTCAGTGCAAAGCTATCTTTTCATTTAGTCAAAATTTCGGTTGACTATTTGTCTTGGGTTTGGTACCTCAGTAATTCTCCATCTCTGCTTGCCAAATTGCCTACTCTAATAATTCACAGAGGTATAGATCCCCCCAGCTTTTTCCTTCTTAGACCCTACATAATTTTACACCCTAAACAATACTTTTATACAACTTTTCAGAATTTGCTGTTAGGCAACTGTCCTCTCAGCTGCTTCACTACCTCCTTTCTTGTGGTCTTTCTCTGTAGCCAGATATGGCTATGTGGTCAAACACAAAATGAGATGTTTCTGAACGCCTGTCCTTTTGTATTAGCACTTTGACGTGTGTACGTTTGAGTCTGCAAATGGCCTCACAGTATGAGAGTGTCTTAGAAGTATCTACGGATAGAAGGAACTTTTGCCCATTTCTCTGAGCTGTAGGAGTTGTTGCTGGGTAAGTTCAGGGTTTGTTTCGTGTAGGATGATCTGTGATGGGAAAGGTGGGTTTTGTGTTTAATAACTGTCTTAAGATTGCTTTTGTTGGATTTTGACTCAACCAATTATAGCTCCACTCAGCACTTATGTCCCCTGTGCTACCCCTGTCCTGGCCCAAATGGCACAAGACCAAATGGTGAAACTCCCTTGTGGGCAAAGAAATATCCAGAGCAATTTTACTGTAGCAAAAGCAATGGGAGGCAGAGGCAGTCCGGGCACTTCCTTACGTTGGGGGTGCCTCGCATGGGAGCACCCTACTGGTGGAGTGAGAGGCGAATGCATTCACGGAAAACAACTTTCCACCCTCAGAGCTCTGCTGGTGGTGGTGGTGGCCACGACAGTACTTCAGAGCTATACTCTCCCATTAACTGATGCTGTTTGGCCGCAGCACTCCACAGGTGAAAGCTGACCCAAGAAAATGTGAACAAGTTCTTTTTCCTCTACCTGTTGCTGCATATTATCAGCCGGGCTTTTGGGACTGGTGTCTTCCATAACTTCCCACCCTCCTGTCAATAGCTCACGTCATGTCATATATGTCATGTCATATTGTCAGGACCATATTCTTCAACAGGCCTTCCACCATGCTGTGTGACAATGTTTGGAAACAGTTAAAAGGACACAGGTTAAAACAATGTTAATCAGTGAAAACAAAAGGAGTTTTGAGATACTGAAAAAGGCACCAGAGAGGTATGAGTCCATGTCCCTGAACTCCAGTGCCTTTGGGTGCATACCCGTGGTCTGCTGAGCTAAGCACCCCACCTGGCTTGGGGTCCAGAGGTGAGACAGGGACTGCTTGTGTTAATGTTCGGAGGCCCCAGTCAGGAACCATTGCTCCACTGTTCAAGCCAGCATAGGCACTTGCAGCTCCCCACATGCATGAAGAAATAGGTCTTGTTTAATCCTCATAGGAAAGAGATTTTTTTTCTAAGAGTTTCTACCACTGCAATTACATAGGGTTAACTAAACTGAAAGAATTCATACAGCTTTGTCTGAAATAGTTTAAGCTCCTTGTGGATCACATCCATGTCCACGTACCATTGTGCCTATTGAAAGTCAGCAGACAGCATTCCAGGAGCAACAAAACAACTGCTCTCAAAGGTTTGCCCTACCTAAATTTGCTCAGGCTTGTGTCATGAAAGAAACTTGGGCACAATGGCCTATTTGAGCTTTTGTCAGTAGGGGAAGCTGAATCATGGGTAAGGCATRCAAAGAAGAAGTCACACAAAATCAAGATAATCCAATATTTGCCAAGTGATGCTTGCATGGCTTTTGTTGGGCAGTATGCTATTAAAAGGCTTGCAAACCCCCTAGTGAGTTTTCCTACTAGTCCAGTGCTATCAGAGAGGCCACCAGTATCTTGTCAGAGAAGCAGAATTTCAGTTATGTTCATTTTCTGTTTGTTGATAAGTAAACATAGATATTTGAGACTGCTGTATCCTTGTGGTTTTCTCATGGCTGTAGTCTTGTGTACAGAGCAAAAGGCCCAACAGACTATCTGTCCCTCTGTCAGAGAACCAGTAAGGGTTGAGCATACACAAGGAGATGGGATTGGGGGTCAGCAGGGCCTGAAATTTGCACTCAAGTCCCTGATTTAGGACAAGCCAACACTCCACCCTCAGTTTTCTCAGGATCTGTCCTTATAAAGCTCAGTGCTAAATATTACTACAAAGTATCTTGTCATGGCAGTATTTTTTCCACTCTTTGAACTAAATGATTTTTTCTTATTTCTGTTTCTTAAAGTGATTTCATGCCTTGATTAGAATATAGTCACTTTTCTATGTTGCACATAGCAAGGTAGCTACTCCTGAACAGACTAAATATATATTGTTCCCTCCTTGCCCTCACTGCAATACAAAATAGTAAAAGTAGTTAGTCCATGGTATGGATGAATTGATTAGATTTTCAGCTTAGGGAATAGATGTATTTTAAAATGAGAGCCTCTGGAATGATATCTTCCACCCCAGCACAGAAGTTGACTGGAACTCTCAACAGCACTATATTCCTGATTTTTTGCCTTTAATTTACTGTGCAATTTAGCTGAGGCCTTTAAACTCCCTAGCCTTGATTTATCATTGGCCTGTGGGCTCCGTTTCACCTGGGCAAAATAGGATTGTGTTGAGCAGAGGCACAGTATACTGTGATTACCCAACAGCTCCTCTTGACAGAGGAGGTGTTTCTGAGTTAGGCCAGGGAGGGAAGGAGAGGGGCTGGTAGTTGGGACCCTCCCAGTGGTGAGTCTGCTCCTGCTGTCTGTCTGCAGTGGCTCCTGAAACAGCTGGATATTATAGAGCAACATGAAGAGACATGAGCAGCCTGTTCAAGGGAGATACAGGGCAGCACTTCTCAGCCACTGCTCTGGGGCAAGTGTGAGGAAGAACAAACCTTGCAACTGTGTTCTACAGCGCAAATGATGCCACAGGACTTAAGGATCTTTGGATAAAAGGTGCAATTAAGTCCTGGCATTATTCTGTCACTAAAAACTGGTGGAAACTCTGAATAAACCCAAATTTAATTAACTTTGTTTTAAACAAAGATTATTATAAAGCCTTTATCCAGCTGAAGCTTTATTTGCCAAGTTTCAGTGCAGGCCAAGCATTTGTATGGCAGAGTTTTACACACACCTGAAATCTGTGGTTTGCAAAGGAAAAACTGGCAGACTTGGTTATATCAGCATTAACAGACATCCAGGGTAGCTGAAAATACTGGCTCTTGCCAAAARTTGAATTTAAGCTTATTTCTTGATCAAGAAGAGTTTAATAGATTTGTTGGTGGTGTGGGGTTTTTTGTTTTGTTTTGTTTTGCTTCAGGTCCTTTCATTTTAATGATAGAGATCTGTCCTAAATTTTATTCTGGGCCACACACGCCCATTACTTCCCCCTCCTGCATCTTGTACCCACAAGCTTGGGGTGAGAACCCAGTCCCTCATATCAAGAATTGCAGTATTTCTGCCCAACTTCCCTGCCTGGCCGTGTGTATGGGATCAATGGCAAAGGCCATTTTAGAACATCCTATTTATCAGGTCAAGCAGTATGATGCCCTTTGAAAATCCCTAAGTCAGGAAAGAAAGGCAGAGGGGAGATGGGAGCCCTACTCATGTTTCACAAAGTCCACAAACTGCAGCCAGACTCAAAAGTGCTTAAATGCAGCCTGACTGCAAAAGGAATTCAATATTCCATTCTCCAGAGTGAATGACTCTGATCAAAGAGGCTGCTTGTGAAAAGACATACTCTCCTGTCCCCTTCACTTGCAAACTTGAAGAAAAAAGCATGAAAGATCACTGTGCTATGACAACTGAAAACCCCATTTCCTCAGAGAGCATCCATTTTTTTCCTGCCACCCATCTTTTCTTGAATTAAAATATTAGTATTTATTTTTTTAAAAAGGGGAACCTTTTATTATACTTGTACTGCGAAGCTGGCTTCAAAAAGTGTAAGTAAAATTCATGGAGGAAAAGTCCATCAAGGACTGCTGAAGTGCTAAACAGAGTTGCAAGTACAATCTCAGGGTAGAAACTGGGAAAACACAGCACCTCTAACCAGACTATAATTCTTACACTCTTCCCTAGGCAGCTGCTACTGCCATTGTCAGAGACAGGATACCAGGCTAGACAGACCTTTGGTTTGACAGAGTACAGACATTATGTTGACTTATCCTGGTAACTATGGAACAAGATGTCATTCCCTGGTGCAAGGAAGGGACAAGTCCAAAGTGTCACGGTCCTGCTGTGGCGGAACGCAACCCCCCCC
>NW_020451141.1:14897-117075 GCF_003343035.1 Apteryx rowi
CACCTTATCTCAGGCCCCAGCTGACCGCAAATAACTGACAGCGCCCAGGGCTGACCAGGAGGAACTAGGTGATACTGGTTGCAACTGGTGAGGCCAGAAATGAGCATGAGATCAGCAAAAAGGTATATTTACCCCAACGCAGCATGAGATCAGCAAAAAGGTATATTTACCCCAACGCAGCATGAGGTCAGCAAAAGGGTATATCTCCACACCAAATACTGTATGACCATRAGTCAAACTCCATGCCCATAAATAGTGCTGCAGCCTAGAGCCCATTGAGCTCTCCTGCATGGCAGCGGGCTGCACTGCAGTGAATCTCCCCTTGAGTTGGGACGCCTCTCAAGGTTACTCTCCTGGAGTTAAGAGAACCTCTGACAAGAAACCGTTGGAGTGGTAAGAAACTGAGACTTGGGCACTAACAAATGCGCAGTAAGATTTGCTTGCTATGACTACACTGTATGGCCATCTTCAATAAATCTGTTAACTAATAACCGATCACCTTCTCTCCCCCCCTTCACCCCCGCGACACCTGCCCACGTGATCTGTTCTCTGGAGGACTCACACTGCACACTTAGCTTTCGGGAGCTGATAAAGCTATTGATGCTGAGCAGAATCCCTGGATCTCTTGCTCTCCCTGCAGAGAGACTGCCCAGGGGTGGCATTTCATGGCCAGTTCTGTGGCCACTCCGGATGGATGATTTCCAGTTCCGCAATTTTACGAGAGTGCAGAGTAGTAGAAATGGTTCTATGCGGGGAGTGGGCTATGGTCCTCCATGCCTCAGAAGGACCCTTGGACAGGCTTACATTCACAACACCAGTGCTGAAAATATAAAAACATAAAACTGCATCAGATAAAATAGTCATAATTATAGCAAGCATATGAGACAAAACCAATTGTCACTTATCTCTCTGGGGACACTGTACTTTTTGTTTAAGCCCTATTATTGGTAAAGTATGAGTTCTAAAATTATAATAATTAAAATGATGATTATAAAACGTCAAGGATTTTTTTTTTTTTTTTAATATAGCTGGGAACAGTCAGTTCATTATTGAAACAAAGATCTGGATTTAAATTCACATCAGTTTACAAGATCTCTGATCTGAATGCAGAGAACATGTCTGAGTGCTGAGGCCCCTTCCTGTGCTCCAAACCTGATCCCTATCCTCCTGTATTTGTCATGGAAAAGAAAGGGCCTGTGGTGAGGGACAGCCAAGGACGGTGGGCTGGAAATATGTCACCTCTTGATCTTCCAGGAGCCTCCTGGTGATTTCTGCCATATTATAAGCACTAGCTGAACAGCAGTGCTGCTGGCATGTGAAACAGGCAATAAGTTATTCCTACTTTCTGGAAAGAGAAGCTGAGGATGACAAATCAAGGATCACTAAAGGCATCAGCAATTGGAGCACAGGAGCCCTTTCATCCCAAATACACCCTCAATTCACCACTTTACATTGTATCTTGTGCTGGAGCTGTTTCCTACCATGAAGTCTAGGCTACAGCTCAGGGCAGACCTTGGGGTAGCCAAGGTGTCCTGCCCAGGACAGCAGCCTCTGCCAAATGCGGAGTTGACTTTGAGCTTTGTAGGTTGCCAGGGCTAGACTTTAGTAATGCAAGCAAGAGAACATCTTGAATCTGTGAGGTTCAAAATATTTTACATTTTGAGATGAACTTTCAGGACGAAATGGCCCCAAAATGTCAGCTATGTCTATTCCATGTCAGAAATAAATGAAAGCTGAGATGAGTGTTAGCATYAGGCACCCATCCAAAACTGTGGGGGAGAGAGGAAGAAGTCTATACCATAGACTTCAAAGAACCCGTATGTCTGATCTAGGACTTGTTATCTGTCCTTTCCTGGATCATGCCCGTATCTGAGAAGAGGAGGCTGGGCAGCAGCTGGGGAATGGAGGGAAAGAGGAGGAGAAAGGAAAGGGAATCAGAGAAACATTGATAAATTCTATTTAGTGAATAATACAATGCATGTAGCAGCACAATGGCCTTTTCTGCAGGCAGATTATCCCAGCCAGAGTCTTTGCTATATTAAAAAGAGGGGGGAAAATAGAGCACCAAAGAAAAGGAAAGGCGGGCTGTACCGCAGCAATCAATGCTGCCCTTTGTGCTGCCTGACATTTGAGGGACTTGTTATCAACAAYTGCTGGCTGCTTTATCTAAATGTATCTCCCTGGCTGCCAGGCACAGCACCGATAGGCAGCAGAATGTGCTGATGGCCCCAACCGATATTGCGACCGCCCAATTCACCCGCGTGCCTTGCTGTCAGGGGCCTGATGGCTTCTGTCGCTCCAGTGCTGGCATGCATGTACCTACCCCTAGACAGGGGAGAGGGAGAGGACGTTTTTATTGCTATTCCTCCCCATTCCTATCAGCCACTGCTTCATCTTTTTAAAGGGGGGGGGGGAAGGCAAAAAAGGGCCAAATTAAAAAAAGTCAAGAAATTTGGGGTGGGGCAGGGATGAGCTGAGGAAAGAGGAGAATTTACTTTATTTTTTTTGTTTGTCCTGCAAGGGTTGTGTCATCTGCTGCTCTAGCAGAAATTGCCTTGTACGCTCTTGCCTTCTCTCTCTCTCCTGCTTTACTGCAAAACAGTGATAAGAATAATCTACTGCTTGGCTGCTAGGTTGTCTTAGTGTGGAAAATGCCTCTCTTTAATATTTTCTGTGTATTTATGTAACATATATCCTGTATGTATATGGAATGCATGGAGCTGTACACAGACACACCCACACATAAACACACTCATGTGATTGCTATTAATTTTCATGAATAGAAGAAGATGAATGGGCATAAAATAAAAGTTAGCTTGTAACATCTCCTAAATCCCAGAGGATGTGTGTGTGTGTGTGTGTGTGCTGTGTGTGTGTGTGCATGTGTAAAAATCTTGCACCTCAGTTCCAGCTAGAAAGTGGCTGCTCTTAGGAGAAGTGCAAGCTGGCTCAAGGAAGCTTACCACTTGCTAAAAAAGTAGCCAATTATTGACAGCTTTTAAAGTACAAAAGCTCTCATTTGGTGTGGCCTCTTATTTCAAGAGACAGCTTAAATTATTACCTTTATTGCTAGAAAGGTTTTGAGGTCTGCATGGAAATGTCAGCTCATAGGCTTGCACGTGTATTTATTCTTGCTAATGAATCCATTAAAAATGCAATATGGGCACAATTCAAAGATTTCCCTAAAATGAGCATTTTTTGCTGTCTGTGGGGAAAATGCCATCTCAGACTTCAGAAAAAGCATTTAGGAAAAAAATGCAATACATAAGATAACCACAATAATACAGGGGCCACTGTGTATTAACTGATCTGTTTTTAATGATTCTTCACCAAAATCTGAAAGTAATTAGACAGTGCTCTCAAAAAATAGACGATTCCAGGAAATTAGGATAAATTCTTATCTGTCTCATGCTCAGCTATCTTATGTTAATTTGCATATTTAACATACATTTATGAGTTACGGACCCGATTTTAAAACGTGTGAACTACTACCTTGGCCATAATAGAAAACCTCACATGCATCTAGAGAAAGTTAATCTTGATAGTATATTTTGAGGAAATTTGGGCCTTTTTTTAGCACCATATATTTGTTGATCATCGTTGTTTCAATTAAAGACTTCTTGCACCATTCTTTTTGCTTTTGTTCTGCAGCGAGTTACATCTACTTAGAATGTAAGATTTTTCAGAACAGTATAATTATTATTTCTAGCTCACTCTATTTACAGTGCAGGGTGAATGTGCATTGCCCTGGGTCAGATCCTGACATCCTTCATCTGCATATCTTCCCTCTTTACTTAAGTGGGGGAAGGTCTAAATGAAAACTGTAAATGCATAAACTCTTTGGGATTTGGTTCTACAAAAATTAAACACTAGTGAAAATCAAAAGGCCCAATGAGGAGAAAAGCAAACATGCAGGAGAGGTATCCCAGACAGTAAAATCCCTGGGGAGAGCTAGAGCCAAAGATCAGATATTAATATATACCTGTTTAACAGTAGTATAAGAAGCTATTAATAAAAGGCAAGATTTGCCTTTCAGAAATGAGACGCTATACTAGAGCTTCAAGTGTTAGAGTCAAGCAGAGATGCCAGTCAGTGAGGGGTCTTTGACAAAGATCTGTCTGGGAACCCAAAGGGTTAAAAATCCAGCCCTGACCTGTGAACTGAATACCCTCACTCCCTGCCTCAGCTCCCGATTTTAGCTGAGTCAAGGAATTCTTTGTGGGCAAGAGAAACCAGGGCTGTTCTCTGATATGAGAAATAGGAACAATTACATTATGCGTAATGGAGTGACATAAAACCGAGGCCATTCTGTCTAGCTTCACAGGTCACCCAAAATAAGGCACAAGCGTTTTTAATTAATAAATGCTGGTCAGCACTGAGTCCATTTGCCGTGTTATCTGACCACACGGAACAGGTATAGAATATCCCACAACCCCCACGTTGCTCCTCAGCCCTTCGCAGGCGTAGGCAGTACAGATCACAGAGCATAAGCTCAGACACGCACACAGTATAACCTTCCAGAGCATTTCTCTTTCTGTGGCATTAGGAAGCCAATTCCTCCCAAGAGCATGTTTATATCAATCTAAAATTCATTTCAGCTGAAATATTTATGATTTTTGTGGAGGGGGGGGAGGCAGGAAGTCTGGTTGTTGAGTGTGGTCAGATCAAGTTAGCTTCAGCTGGCAAGGCTGACAAAAGTAGTAATCTCTCTGTCCCTCCTCCCATACTTACGCGAGCATTTATTCCAGGCCCTTTCTTAATGCTGTAACATAATTCATTAGGACAGCCTTAATGAGCTGGTAATTAGTCTGGTGGGAGGGGGTGAGGAGGGGAAATAGAAATGCTAGACAGAGAGAAAGTCGAGCAGGCTGGGGCACCTTAAAGAGCCCTGAGAGAGCCTTTTGTCAACAAAATGGATCGGGCTTGCAGGCAGTAAAACTTTCAAATGACCTTCGTGTCAAAATATTAGGCTGCTATTTTTCGCTAGATGGTGGTTTCATAAGCATAAACAGTGCACATATCATTCAGAGTGCTGTAAAATTTGTCTCAAAGATGTGCTGTGTTCTTCCCTCCTCCCCCTGCCTATTTTAGTTTTTGTTACAAAGCTGCTATTACCTCTATATGGTGTGAATGGGGGGGGTGGGGTAAGGGGAATGGCATCTAATGTCACAAACTTCTGCTTAGTCTGAAGATAATGTTTATAGCAGCTCATCTTTGTTCTGCTGATTTTGAGTGCTTGCTCCTTCTTTTTTTCTTCTTCTGAAAAAAACAGTAAAATACATACAGTGATATACATACTAGAGACAGATATAAAAAGGTGGTGAAATGTTCACTTGTAAAATTCAGGAAAAATGCTTGTAGATATTTATAATTTATAGGAAAAGCTAGATGTTAATATTGCCCTGTAATTTAGAAGGCAGATGTGGGCTTAATAAGTATATCAGAACCAACAGCTCATTTCTGGAGGAGTGAAGCTTCGAAACCTTGGCTATTTGAGTGTCCCTTTTGTGAAATCTTTCTTTCCAAGGTTAAATTTTGATATGGGGGTAGGGGGTAGAAGGGTGACTATCTTCTGCAAAGAAAGGATTTGATTGCTCAAAACTTCAAATCATTTTGCATTGCACTTGCCTTGAGGCTTCTTCCCTTTCTGTCCTTATCTAATAAGCCCCAGAGTGGTGGGACTTGTGTAACTTGAATAACTAGCAGAAGACTGATAAGACATTGCTTGAGCTGAACCAGAAGAACATGCAAGCAGCAATAACAGGGATAAGCAGCCAATTTAATGAAAGCAGAAACTAAGGAGATAACAGAAAGACAGAAAACTTGTCTTATTGATCTGCTGTGCAATTAACTTTTTTTCTTTTTCCACTATCACATCATACAGAACTATTAACCTATTCCCTCTTTGCCTCCAGTTTCTCACCTATATTTCCCCTTTGAACACCTGAGCCATTTATCATTTGTGAGCTGCCATTACAACCATACTCCAGGTGATGTATTGACAGCCAGGCCATTGCAGGTAGGTCAAATCTTCCCTCAGAAGCAGCCATGATTGGTTACCACAAAACTCAGATAAGGAAAAGCCAGGGCTAGGGTTAATAAAAATCTAGCCCTGCTTTCTAGCCACTGTTTTCTGGCTTGGTGTAATTGCTCAATATAGTAAAGGCAGGAACCATATAAAATGTTTGTAAATGTGGCTGAAAGTATCAGGAACTGACCCAGTCTGAGGAATTTATTACCCCTTTTAGTATGCTGAAGAAATGTATCTATGACCAATTTCTAACTAAGGTTGAAGAATGGTTGGGTCTGAGCCTCTCCCTGTATGTGTGCAAAAGCCACACAGGGCTGGCCACCTTGGAGCTCAGTAATCTGATGGGATTTCCCTTTGAGACTTAAAGGTCATTTTTCTCACTTAAAAAATGGAATTAAAAGAGAAACTTAGACAGGCATAATATGATGTCTGACATCATCTCATGGATCCAAACCGAGCCAGAAATTTTACTTGCACTTGTGAAAAGTTTAAACCTGGAGTTTCACATTACTGTAATTACTGATCATGTGGAAAATAAAACAACTTGGAGATATATATATATATTTTTTCCACTAGAATTCCTCTCAAGTTCTTTGCTGGTGTTGCTCTGTCAGAAGAGCTGAATACGGATCACAATGACCTCTGGAAAACATGCAGTTGAGTTCATACCTGTTTTTTTTTTTTCTTTTTTTTTTTCATTGTTAAGCTAACAGGAAAGCTGTAGTGAGTCTGTAGCATACAGATCCATTCAGAAAGGCTCCAAGTGTGAATGGGGCAAAACATTGGCATTGCCCTCCAGTTACCAATTATGTTGGCTGGCTACATCAAAGCTACTGGTGAAACTCTGCTTTTGTTTTTGCAACCACTTACTGGCAGAGACAACAACTTATTTCTACCTTCTAACATGTTATATTCAGGATGGCTCCAGGCAGACAGTGCAATAGTAGAGAATCAAAGCTCAGTAAAGGAACCAGATCTGTTCACAAGGTGCAAGGCAATATTTCTGATCCTTAATGCACCTATGATTTGTCTTCCAAGATTACCTTGCTTTTTACAGCACAGTTTAGACTTGGGAGGTTCCATCACATTAAAGAATATTTGTACTTTTCCAGGCACAGATGAAATCTCACAGATGCAGAAATTGCAAGCATAGATTGAGGACTTGCAAGGCTGCAAGCACTATCTAGCTCTCCTTACTATAAGACTTCCCTCCCCTTCCCCCTTTTTTTTTCCCTTTGCCAGACTTTGATTTGGTTGAAATTTTCTCTGTGGGGTGTCTGCTGCAGAATGAAGTTCATCATTCTCAGAAACAGCAAATTTTAGCAAGGTTAAGGGAAAAATACATGTTAAATTCCAGTAACCTTTACTTTGTGAAGTCCTATCATTGCCAGGAAGGACTGCAAGACAATATTTTTGACAGGGAGCATTTGTTTCAGAGAGGTATCCTTTTCTGCATATCTGTGATGATTTGTCAAAATTAGCCAAATTCTTCAGTTTTTGAAAATCTGCAGCATACAAAAGCTCAGTAAACATTTCTAAGGTGACGAAAAGATGCTCCATCCTCAGAGAGCAGCACTCTGAGAGGGATTTTGCTTGCTGGTGTGGCTCTGCATTGCTGTGGTGCAGGAGCTGGCCAGGCCCTAGAAAATAGGGAGAAAAAGTTTCTCCTGTGAGATTAGTGACACTTCTGTCCATCCTGGAAAGATGGAAAAAGGAAGCAGCTTCAAGTGGAGGGAGAGGAGAAAAGCAGGACCGTGGACAATAAGTTAAAGGGGCTGAGGCAAAGAACCTGAAGCTGAAGACAGGGCTGAAAATTTGTAGGTGGTTGACACCAAAAACAGGAATTAGGATTACGGTGGCAGTAAACCCTGGGACTGGGTGGGCAAGGAGATGAGAATTAAAGCTGGCAGAACGAGAGAGGCAGCTGAAATGTGGTAAGGAGGCTGGGCCAATGTGCGTGGTGTCAGATGAGGTTTGAGGAATGCACAAGAAATTAGCTTCGGGCTTGGTTTGCTAGATGGAAAGGCTGTGCCTGAGTTTAAATGCCTGAGGGATGGAGTAAGGAAGCATCTCGGTGAAGAGAGGGGGACTTGTGAGGGAGAGCCTGGACAGATTAGAGCAGAAGCAAGCAAGAAGGTGATGTGTCGTGTCAATAAATACAGAATTATCTGTGTCCATTACACCAAATGCCTTCCCCGCCACACCAAAATACCTGCAATAGCCTCTAAGGTCCTTGAACCTCAGTATTTGTCTGCTATCAGCAAATAGCTGCAGAATCAATTGGCAAAGCCTTCCACCCCCTCTGAAAAATCAAATCAAGTCCCATATTAGTAGTTTCTTTTGACTTAATATCCTTGTGACTTGCCTCTATGTACCGTGGAAGTAAATTAACTGTAAATTAGTGCCAGAGCCATAAGGAACTCACACAGAAGTTAATAGTTCTGTCTTCATAGCAGGGACTGAATAATGTGCAATAAAGTAAGAGCTAGGCAAGTACATAGAACAGTAGAAACAAAATACTGAAGAAGTGCAGCCTGTGCTGAGGCAAGGGTTCCTGGGGCAAAATATATGATTACGTAGTTAAGAACAGTATCCTAATTCAGGGGGAGCGGGTAAAGGCTCTGCAGGCATCCTTCATTCCAGCATGTCCTAACTCTGCTTTGCCATCTGAATAATGTTCTTCAACTTACACATTGTGTGAGATATATTTATCATTGCACTTTCAACCTATCTCTTGCACAGTGTTGAGTGTCAGCAATTCACTGTATACCATCCCTCAGTAGCAATGTTATTTTTCTTGATCTGAAAGTTGCCCACATAACCACAACTCTGGTCCCTTGTGTAGATATATTACAAGACAGTCTTTAATTACATGAGCTTATATATTTTTTTCCTGCTGCATGATGCTCAGAGACATCTGGCCATATCATTCCAAGTGTGGCCCAGGCCTTACTTACTTCACACCATCCAAACTGCGTACTGAGTACAAAATTATTGATCCGCTGTTGGGTGTTTCAGCTGTGCCCTCAGCAGTGTTTGAGTGCTTTATGAACATTCATGAATTTGAATTCACAGCACCCCTGTGGGACAAGAGGGTGATAGTATTCCCATTTTACAGATGGGGAGCTGAGTCACAGAGAGATTAAGGTCAAAGGACCCACTGATTTTGGGGCCCTGATTTGATGTTTCTGAGTACTTAGTGTTTTTATAGCTCAATATATGTTCAAAGCACAGCTCCCAGAGACTTCAATTACAGCTTCTAGCACTCAGCACTTTGCAAATCAGCCCCCAGGGTTTCAAGTCAGGCATCCAGAAAATGAGGAACACAGTTAGTGACCACCTGTGGTTTATAACTTGGCCAAATGTGTGTGGATTTTCATGGTAATAGCAAAAGGCACCTCTCTTATTCCTGGGTGATTCTTTCCTCTCTCTGTCGAGCCATCCAGCCCCTGCAGTAAAACAGAGAGTGCCACCGAGGCCTCTCAGTGGAGAAGTCACACATCTTCTGGGGGAGGGAGGCAAGAGGAGGGGACCATTCTTATTACTAGCAAAACAACGCTGTTTGCTTTTATTATGTTCTTGAAAACAGCTGAAATCACCTTTGCTAAAACTTTCCGTACCATTTCAATTTCTAAGACACAGAGACTCACCTACAAAGTCTTAAGCCTAAACAGTAAAATGTGGCAGAGTTATGGAAGATGAAAAGCAAAGTCTTAGAATGGAAGACAGTGGGCAACCCTGCTGCAGGTGTTGCTACCTGCTCTGCTTCTGCTGCTCTCTAATAATATACTGAAGGTAAAGGGATGATAAACTGAGGCTACTACTCTATTCTTGCATGATGTTGGTATAGTAAAGGGAATATCTCTTTGCTGTGTTCAGCTGGGGGCAAATCTTTATGGCAGAGTTATGAGTCCCCTGGAAATGGTATTTTTAATGGAGACCTCCCTGGCAGACCATAATTATAGCTGTGCAAGTGGCTTTCATAAAAAACATTACAATTTGAGCACAATGGAGCTGGAATGCCCAGACATAAGTCACTAGCTTTGACAGCATTAACAATAGTGAGATAGCAGTGAGCATGGTACAGAGGGTGAGTTATATAAATGAAATAATAAATATATTTTTTTTCTTGAAATACAGAGAGGTAAAACTGAATTAATCTCATGGTTTTATCTATATTCTACACCTTATTCTCTGTGCTGGCAAATGCTTGTTGCTGAATAAGGCAAAACACAGCTGGTGAAATGAACTGGAGGTTGATTTCACAAGGGAAGAAATAATAGATAGAAATATCAGTTCATAGCATTGTATAAACTGGGATGAGTTCAAGTGTGGGAGAAGAGGAGGATTATTGTATTGAAAAGATGCAGGTGATTTGGATTGAGAGAGGAAAGCAAGGCTGAGAATAGATCCCTGGGATCTGCTGAGATCCTAGAAAAACTCAAAATGGTTTCAAAAGAAGTTAGTAGAGCCAAAAGAAAGACATAAGACACTTGGGTTGTGACTTTTAAGAACTCTTAAGAATCCAGGCTCCTTAGAGGAGCAATATATGTGAAGAAATGGCTGCTCTTAACTATTTCATTTTCTTGTTTACTGTGACTTCATGGTGCTGCTGATGAATCTGTTCCTTAGCAGCAGCATATTTTGCTTATTAGATTTTTCATTGTTCAACAAAAAAACAGAGAGGGATCACTGGCTAACAGAGTCAGATTGCAGGGCAGCAACTCCTCTTGAATTGTTAATAATTAAAGTTCTGCTTAAATGTTTATTCTTTCTTGTTACCATTGCAGGCCTTTTAAGGTGCAATGGACTGTCCAGCATCATGTCTTATTATATCATAACAGCTTGGTTATGACAGGGAAACCTTGGACCTTGGAGAAAGTAGTGGATTAGATTTCTCCCTAATCCTTCCAAATAATTGCCCACGTTGTCTCTAGGATGGATATGTTTGGAAGAGCAGTGTTTGAGACCATGTCTTTAAAAAGTACTAGGGAAAGAGAGACAAGATACCTATAAGGAATGGAACAGAGAAGTAAGTGTCTTCCTTGCCTGAGTCCAGCCAAACCCTGCTCACCTTTTGTGAGTAGCTACATTAAATCAGTTAAATTATTTGCACCAGATAGTTAAGCAGGATTTGTTCCCTGGCAACGTTCAGACAACTTGGAGTAGAAGAAAAAGCCTCTACCCTCAGGAAAGGAAAACAAATACAAAAGAAACTTCCCAGCTTTTTTTTTATAAGTAGTCCTTTACAGGTCACTTTTGAAAAGTTTGCATTTATGGCATCAGTACCTGAACCTCCTTTCTGTACAATGTGTGTGTGTGTGTGTGTGTGTGCGTGTGTGTGTGTGTGTGTAGGCTAAAGCAAGGCTACTGAGTGCCTGACAAATACAGAGTCTAATTATGGCAGTGTGAAAGTAAAATAATGAGAGCTTGAGAATGTGACTGATAAGCAGTTAGATAATGGACTAACAAGCAGGATGTCTGTAGTCCATCAAAGGGCTAATGAAGGTCTACATGTCCTCTGGTACTGCCTGAAGAGGATGTACAGATGGAAAATATCCCAGAAATGGCGTTTAAGGATATACACCATGTCCTGAATGCATGATGATGATAATGATTGGATTCAGTGAGTGCTTAACCTATGGATAAAGTAATTACTCAATTAAAAAGTGCATGCTAGAAGCTGATAACCAAGTGGGACATGCTTGAAACAAATGTTTACAAAGGAAGGTTGATGCTTGGGTTCCCTGAACGGCGGCTGCTGCAGGCAGTCTGAACACCTGCACATGGAGCTGTACTCACAGCCTGCAGTGCTACCTCGTTTCCATGTCCCAGTGAGGCGCTGGGGGGAGGCAGGTTTGGGAGTGGGTTCCAGGCCTGCTGGTCTTTGGCAGTGCGCAAGCAGCTGCACCGTGGACCCCAGAGATGGGGCAGGTACCTGCAGCATTGAGGACAGCCAGTGGGAGAGGCAGACTCAGGGCCACAACCTCCCAAGAACTAAAGGGGGAACCGGATCATCTCCGGATCACCTCCCCTCATTTGCCAGAGTAACACAACAGAACTTTTACTGATAACAGCTCTGGGCACATTGATTCCTCTGTGATACTTTCACCTTCTGTCAATCATCTGACTTTTCTTGGTATACATGCAAAGTTTGATCTTTTGGGGTGAGCCATTCCAGACAGAGAAATTGGGGAGTTCAGCATTATGGCAGGCTTAGAAAATGGCAAGAAAGCAAAAGAACAAACAAGCAAATCCATGACCAAAAAAGATTAATAAAAAAAAGACATCTTGGCCATTTGGTCATAAATAGCACTGTTCAATAGCACAAGAAATCACACAGACTGTGCAGGGAGACATAAAACCACTGAGTTATGCTTTAATATGTCATATAAAAGGAAAAAGTACTAAAGAAATACTGTAGGAAAAATAAATAAAACCACCATTAAAAGTGAACATGTCCCGTTTGGTCAGTTATGCCAAACATAAAACAACAGAAAGTGCCATTTGGAAGTTAACAACACTTTTAATTTTACTACTGACTTTTCCATTATAAACCATACGAAGGTGTGGTTAGACCATAGGCTGAAGAATTGATTTTATGTCTGCATTCATCTAAATCAGTAGGCTTTTGAAATATACATGTCTGTCTGTCTGTCTGTCTCTCTATATATATGAGGGAGAAAGGAAGAAAGGACTTGGAAAGCTGGAGATGTATGATCTGGCTGACATTAAATTGGAGCTGATACCTTCTCAAAGGGGCTACTGGGTACAAAGAGCAGGAGCTGAAATCTACTGGCAGCAGCGCTGAGGCTACTGCTTTACAGCCCTCAGGTTTGCAGTGGTGGTATGTATGCACACATGGGAAAAATATGTCCTGTTTGAAGAAGCCCAGCCTGTTCCGTACAGAGGAGGCACTGTTAAACAGTGCAAGTGGGGGAYGGCGCAGCCCAGGTCAGATTGCAGGTTCGATTTCACTCTGTTCCTCAAATGTTCCCTGCTTTGATGTGAAATGACAGGTGCCGCTGTGGGCCGGTGTTGCGGAGTTAGCTCTGTACGACTCACAGGATGTAGAAAAAGGGTTGCCTGCATTTGCACAGCTGGGTCCACTCTGACAAGACGCCAGGACCCTTATTTTACCCACTGACCTTCCTTGCTGAATAGGCTCTAGCCGCCTTCCTCTTTCATGCACCCGGCAGAGGCTGTGAAATGTATCCTTCAAGCCCGGGCTGTTCAAATCTGGATGCTGCTTTGGGACCATTAGCTGTTGCGGGTCTCTCGCGTGCTTTGAAAGCCGCAGCAGCGGACTAACGYGTGACTAATATCCTTGGTCGCAGCCAGCTCGCGAGCTCTCCCTCCAGCCCCTGCCACCACACACGCCAGGAATTCCTGTCCTGCGCACAAACCTTGGGAGGAGTTTAAAAAAAAAAAGAGATAGAAAGATTTTGATAGCAGAAGGCGCAATGACATGGAAACCACTGTGCTGCTGCTTCATTAAATACACTGGCATGCTAGAGCTGCATTGCAGATATCCTTTCAGTGTATTTTCAAAAAGCAAAATTCCCTTTGGTCGTCTCCACTATGGTTTGCCTGCTTTTCTTAGTCCAGCCACGGCGAAGCCAGTAACATCTTTGTTGCAAGGTGAAAAGCAGTGAGCTGTTGTAGTGACAGCTGTGGCTAAATCAGGTGTTCAGGCACCTGTACTTGAGTTGCTCCCATCTGCCGCTGCTTGTTCTTATTCCCCAGCTATGGTGTAAAGGAACTATACTGTTTCTGCTATTTAAAGGCCATAGATCAACACCAAATGGAGGCAGTGAGACCTACCAAAGCTTATCTTCCTTCGTGGGGAAAAATGGGGAAACCTAGGATGCCTGTAAAATATATTGCAGTCAATATGTCACATCTGCAGAAGAAAAAAGTGCCTATCTTTACTTTGGCTTTTGACATCAGTGTGTGAATTTGCAGGGCCTGATCTTCAGGGCTCTTTTCAGTGGAGCCTATCTATCTCCAGCATTCAGAAAGTGTTGTGTTTTTATATGGTTTTGCTTTAATTTTAGAAGCTTGGAACAGGGTTATAAAAAATGAAAATAGAGAGAAAGAAAGAGTAGAAGGCAAGTATGTAAATAATCACAATTAATCTGAAGGTCTAATGGTCTGTCTTGCTTACAACTGTAATTTACCATATGCTCTAGTACTTGTGTGAGACTCCCCAGCTCACGTGTTGTTAGTTTATGTAAGTGTGCACAGACCTTTGGCAAATTTGTGTTTTTATTATGTAGAAGCTAACATTTAGCTTTCTTGTTGTGGGTATGTTGTAGCATATGTTAGTGTTTATGTTGCACTGGAAATGAATCTCTTGACTAGAAAATATTCTAGCAATTTGTTATTTTGACCTTTTGTATAATGATGGTTTGTCAACAGCAGAGGCAAAGCTGAGTGGGACAGGCCAGGCAAAGGCTAGTCATTTGTGTGTGACACCCATGGTATATTATTTCTTCTGGGTCCTTGAGGGGCTAATCATATCCAGGTATGATTCAGAAGGTCAACCTGAATTGGAGGGAAATGATTTCTCAGAAGTGGGTATGAAATGGGAAGTGCTTTTTTCTTTCTCTTGGTTCAGTTTGAAAAACCTAGGTATAGAAGGGATGGTACACCTTTTTTGTAGTTTTCTGTGTGTATGTGTTACTTTGAAATTTCTTTCAAAACAATTTTATTTTTAACTTTGTCATGGCAGAGTCTCTGTCATTTTCAGTGGGAAATATATTTACGTCATTGATATCTGTTTTCTCCAGGGCCTGCAGAGAGAAGCACACAATATGTTATTACTGGACCGAGGCCAATAGATAACATGTTATGATTTTCCACAATTAATGAGAAACATTTTAGTTCTAGCAGCATTTCAAAAGGTTTTCACTAAATTTTGGGTCTAGTTTTGTTCCAAAACCCTGTGTGGCAAATATCAAAACTTCTCTGAGTTCCAGCATAAATGGATTTGGAATAAAGTCTGAGCTAGCCCTAATAATTGGCACTATAGTCAAATCAAGAAGGAAATCCCCATACTGGATTCCTCTTGCACCCTCAGACCAAAGCTTATTGCATGTGATTCCTGGACTGGGGAGAGCAGAAGTGCAAGCCCTGAGGATGTGACCAGGTAGTGGCTGACCACCAGTTACACTGATGTGTGACTACCCTCGGAAGGACAGAGATGGTTTGGGCTGCCATGTGTATGGCATAGCACAGTTTTAAGTCCCAAAAGTGCCAAACTAGACTTAACCTGTTTATATTAAGAGGTTGAGCTGCCACTGTGAGCTGTCCAGAAGAAAAGGCCTGTAAGCAGGGCTCACAGCTTTAAGGTCACAGCACACTTTACTAACTGCTGTTCCCATTATCTGCTTGGCTAATTGGCTAAGCTGTGCCCTCATTTGCTCCCACCCACCATCCTTTTTTTTTTTGGATAGCTCTCTGAGTCTGCTCCTCATCTGGAAAAGTCATCTGCATGTAAGAGGGAAAGAGGGAATTATATGTCTTTCTCTTTGGTTCCCATTAATTTCACTCTACATCATTCCCATGTGCTCTGGGCCTGACCCTTGGCTTGTTTTTGGAAATATTTGTGTTCTGTATTCACAGAAAGTCTAATTTGATTATCTGCAGTCCTATGACTTTGTATGATGTGTACAGGCCAGATTCAGTAATTTTTTGTCTGTAAATTAATAGCTGTGGGTTTTTATGACTTCATGTGATATCTCGGGCAATGTTTTTGAATTCACAATGAACACAGGACATTTTTGCCTATGTGGATATTAGATTCTACACCTGTAGAGCCATGAACATCGCAGCTTGTGAGCTCCATGAAAACCAGACTGGGAAAATGCATGGAAATCCTTTCAGTTCAGAAATAAAGTCTCCTAGTACTCTATATGACAGGCTGTATAGAAGATTTTACCTTTTTTTCCATACAATTTCGCTTTCATTGTGACACATTTAAAACTGCTCTCTACATTGAAAATAAAGGGAGGTATTAGAAAGTGAAGTCCAAAGTAATTACTACTATGGATTATAAAAAAATTAGTGTTGAAATATGCTTTTAACCTTGATGTGACAGTATTTACAGAACTGATGTTTCCTGAGTCTCTGCAAGCTATATGTTCCAGAGCTGCTGGACATAATATGAAGAGACTCTGACACTTGATGATTTATAGCACTATGGTGTTTCAGTATAATCTTGAGCCCAATATCTACTCTGTACAGAACATGACCTGGGCAACAGGGAACCCAAACCTCATTTAGTTATACGGAAACCTAAACTGAGAAGTGCTTTAAAAATCAACAAGTTCTTAAAATGAGTCTTGTAACCAGCTCAGCAGCAAGTGAAAGTCTTTGGATGTGAGGAGGGTATTTTTGACCAGTTTTAGACTGTAATGGAGCTGGGAAAGCTGGTTTCTATACAGTTCCCTCTCCTGAGAAGCCCATGAGAAAAGAAATATCCATAACTGGTAATTGCCCATTTCCACTTCTAGCTATTTTATCTCTTTGGATACTACATCAGAAATATTTTTTTGTTTCTTTCTAACCATTCTCATTGTAGCCCCCCCTTCAGTTCTCTCCAATGTGATACTAGCAAGCAGAATTCTTGCTTCCAAGTGATTTGCCAAAAATGGGGATTCCTGAAACCAGAAAGTTTGAGGCCTGCTGGCATAAAGTGCATTCAACATGAGTTAGGGTTTGCTGGGTTTTGTTTCCGTTCCCCTTTAAATGAAAAGTTTGGTGACTCACTGAAAATAAGATCACACAAACCACCCTACCTGACACATAATGGAAATGTTAAGATGAACTTTTTGTGTTGTAAGGGCAAAATATGTATGGGGAAAAACTCTTTGTATAGCTATGGCAATGCTGTGTGTGGTGCATGCATGGCTAGGATTCATTTAAATTGTGAAGGTGYGAGGAAGTAAACAAGAGTTTGGGTATTTATTATGAGAGGAGTTTCCAGACAGTGTTGCTTTTTCTTACTTGTGTGCTTTCTGACATGTTCCACAAAGATAGGGGAGTTTGTACAGAGTAGAGGTTAGATTATTTTGTGAGTAAAATACCAAGGAAAAGGACTAGATCTTCACTGTGGGAACTCATTGTACTGTTCAGTCTTCAGCGTCTTCAAAGCAGCTACTACCAGCTGCTGCAAGACGACAGCTGTTAAAAATGTCACTGTCATAGCCTGCTCAGTCTCTCCCTCTTGGAAACACACCAGCTCACTGTGGCATATCCCCAAAATTGGAGCCACATGTCTTCAAGCTTTCTTAATCTGGGTGGAGGCCAGGGATTGTCTCTGATTTTGGGTTTCTAGGAACATTTTTTGTGGCATGGAGTCTTTCTAGATTTGTTTTCTGAGCTGAGATCATAGAAACATGGAGTCTCTCTTTTTCTAACCTCTGCAGTCCAGTGTTCTCCAGAAGTAGCTCTTTTAGCTTCGCTGCAGGAAAAAGGGTGTCCTACGACAGAAGAGAATGGCTTCTTATCTCCCTCTCCTGACCAAGGTTTATTTCCCTCACTCTGCTCCATTCTTTCCAGCCCTTGGAGAAAACTGTTTCTTTATAATTTTGTTCCTTCAAGTCAAGATTGACTCCGGTGCTGACAGTCATGACTGAGCAACCTGTTCTGGGACAGAGATGTGGCCACCACTCTGAAGAATATAGGGTGAGGGCTCATTGCAAACACTCATGGGGGTTTCAGTCTACAAAGAGTCCATAATCTCAGACAGGATTTGCAAACTGTACCCTTGATTCATGGCACAGAGACACTTATTCTACATCTGCACCAGAATAGCCATGTTTTTCAGAAAGCTGTATTTATAAGCACATCTTGAAGAGGTTTTAGTTTGTTCTTAATAGCCACATTAACAAACCAAACTGATAAGCATGTCTCTACTTCTATAGTAGTAAAGCACACTCTGGCAAGACTGACTTACTGGGTGTATTTAACACTGTTAAAGCTTTTCCATGTAGGATTTTTTCTGGCAAAATTCAGCTTTCTATGGAGCACAATACATATGAATTGGAACAGACTATTCCTCCTTAGTCTATCAGCAAAACCACTGCACTGGCCTGACATAGCTGGAATAGCTCTCTTTAACATCTTTAAGCCAGAACGATCTGGAGTTGACAAAGTGTTCATGGCATCTCTTGTTTCTAGCTATTTTTCTTAATAACCAGACTCTGGGGAAAAGTCTTCGGATCCTTAAACAAGCAGAAGAAAATCACTCTCTTTGATCTGCACTGTGGAAACTCCTCACTGCTTGCTCCTCACTTGCACATGGAAGAGCCACACATTGGCCATTACTGGCTGTTTTCACTTGCAGCAACAGCGCTCAGTATGGGCAAGGACCCATCTGCTGTACAAGCTGGGAGGAGAAATTTTTGCCTCCTTGATGGCACTTCAGTGGCTTGAGCAAAAGAAAATGTGTATTTCCAGAAAAGCCTGGAAGGATGCCTGGTCTGAAAAGAAAAAAAAAAACTTTCAGATTCTTGTTTCTTCCCTTTCAGAGGGAAAAATTGAGGGATACATATAGCTGATGCTTGACATTTTGCCCAGCAGTGTCAGATGTTAGCTGTTGTTTGCTCTCAAAGAATGAGTGTAACTGCTGTGATTTGACACAAAATAGGTAAAACCTCCTATCTTTGATTTTTCTAATCTATCTAAACTTTTACACCAAATTTGTTACCATGAAGTCTCAATATTTGTTTGGTTATGTGCCAGTTAAATACAGAATGTATAGCCATTTGGAAACTTTTATTATAAAACACTTGCTTAACTTCTTAGTGCATATGTGCCATTAGAACAAATGAATCACAGTAATATTTTGCATCATGGTTGCACCTGGCAACTGAGGATCTTGAAACATTTACAAATTAACTATATTACCCTGGCTGTATTTTGACAGGTACCTGTTTTTTCCAGTTTGTATAAGATCTCCGTGAATAATTCCTTTTACAGATTTTGGCTTTTTCTCTTTGTGAAGCACCCAGTGGCACTTCCTCCACTTCCCTGATGTTTCCTGTAAATAATTATTACTAATTCCTGTTCTTTAGACTGTTTGTTAGGAGTTTGTATGGCATATTGGATAGGTGAACTGAGAAATTTAATCCATTTTGATTCATGTTGTTCAGATACACAGGTAACCTTCTGTGACTAGGTGCCTGATTTCAGAAATCACTGTTCATTAATATTCACCTTACATTTTTTCTTTAATTAATGTTAATTATAAACTACTAATAAAGAATATTTGTCTAAAATTCCCTCTCTTGGTATCTCTAAAACTGAATTTAGACTGTCAGAAATACCATGAAAAGTGAGCACAGAGAGCGTATAAATTTTTGAAATTTTGGAGTTATTTGCATAAAAGCGGTTTTTACAGAGAAGAAATCTTAGGCCCAGGCATGATTTCCTTTTGTTTTTCTTTTTGTTGCTTCATGTCATACAAATGTTTTGAGACAGAGTAAAGCAAGGCTTTTCTTCAGTCCTGAATTTTTATCACCGGACAGTAGTTCCTCACTGGAAAAGCTGGAAGCAGAATAGATACATTCGGAAAGCATGCAAGAAAAGGTTTCCAGATCTGATAGTGTTCATAGCAGCTTGCCCGCTCTGTACGTATGCAGGGCTAACAATGTGCTGGACGCGCTGCAGGTATTCTCCTGGCAACTCCCCGTGCTGCGACTGAACTGTGCCTCCAGTTCTCACTGCCGAGGGAGCTCTTTTATGTTACTTCTCCCCTTATTCATCTAAGGAGAGGCACAGTCAAAGCACATCATTAAAAACCGTGGTGCACTTGTAACGTTTCYGTAAAGGAAAAGATTCCAGTCAGTAACAATACCTTACCACAAATAGTCATATAYGCGTGTGTGACCTTGACACGTATCATAAGCCTCAGCACACTGTTCACACTAATGCTTCTAAWATTTCCTGGTGGCAGAGAACATACTGAAAGTGCAGCCTTTAGGAATTGATTTAAGGAAGGAAGAGTCAATGGACCAAACTGAATTGTGATGTAGGTGGGTAAAGCTCCTTTGAAAGAAGCACTCGCTCTCTTCAGCGACTTTGTTGCAGCAGCAGTGAGTTTGTTTCCCCGTCTCTGGTTCATGAGACCACCTTCTTTTTTTCTTATTCTCTCTCTTTCTTTCCCCTTTATGTCTTAATTCAATGTTTTCATGATTTATACTAGCAATACAATGTGCAAGACATGAAAATCTATATATCTATCATTATCCCCTTCCAAACAGTGGGACATGACATTTCAACTTACTTTTTTGCCTATGCATTTATCATACAGTTTTTCAAAAGGAAGTATGATCTTCCATTGATAGAAGCTGGCTGTACTTAACAGTATGGTCCACCACCCTACTCTCCTATTTCACGTAGTCCACGAAGGCACCTGGGTGGAAACAGAGGGCAGGAACCTGAGTCATCTGTGGTTCTCTTTCTATTCCTTTGGCCAATATTATGGAACTAAATATTTTATGAACCTTGTAGAAACTAAGACACGTACATTGAGTATGTTAGCCACCAGTGGAAACTTGAGGTTCAGTGTAAACATAAAGCACTCTATAGGAAAAAGTAAGAATTTGTGATATCTTGTTACTGTATCTGGCTAATCTTTGTCAGCCTTGTGACAGTTCCACAGGGACATCTGATTGCAATTATCTCATTTATTATTGATTCAGTCTTTGGACAATTAATCAGAATTCAGTGGAGTTTTAGAGGTCTGAAAATACGTACATAAAAACTAGGGATGCCTGAGTTTGCTGAAGGAAGGATGAGCTGAATATGRTCCTAAGAACGAAACCCAATTTTGCCAGGAGGGAAAATTTTTGAAGGTTGGCTCCTCTCTCTCTCATCTTTGTTCTCTCTACAGTGTAGTTCTAGGAGAGGCTAAGCATAAATAATAAAACACACTGAGAGAAACTATTTTTAAAAAATTTCCAGCCCAGTCTTAGATCTTTCTTCCCTGGTCACTCCCTCTTCAAGCAAAATCCTGCCTCCCAGAACTTGTAAGGCACTGGAGCCTGAAATTACCTATGTGATCTTATTACTGCAAGCCCTTGTGCTTTTTTCAGCACATCCACATATTGGTATTACTCTTGTTCTTTATAATTTAATTTTAGACATAACATAATCTTGTTGAAGTAAATGCTTATGTCTTTTTTTTTTTTCTATAAACATGAACTGTAATGTCTAGATGCTGGAAAAAAAGTTCCTGTAGTGTAAGGACCAGATACAAACATGTTGTACAAGCCTTTAACACCTTTTAATGTCTGTTAAAAATGGTCAAAATTTTTGACAGGAAAATGAAAGTCTGACAAAACTGGGATCTTGTTAGAAATAAATTTTCACAGAATTTTTTTTTCTATGTGGAACCCCTGACAAAAATGAACATTTATATCTTGTTTCCTTCCTTATCTGTGTGTTTTAGACTTTTTTTTTTTTAGTGGAAAATGATTTTTGAGTTAAGAAAAATAAGCCATGATCTGTCTTTATTTTAGAGAGTTTCTTGGAAAAGTTTCTAACAAAAATTTTTCATTCAAGAAAGTGCCTCCTCTTCTCCCCACTTCCAACTGTTTTTGACTAACTTACATTTGGATTGGAAATATCCTGGTAAAATAAATTATGATTACATAGACAGTATGATAGAGAATTTGAGAAGTAAAATGTCAGAGAACTGATTAATGTTATAGAAGATATTGCTAAATGCTAAATATTTCCCAGATGTGCTATAATTCTGTTTATATTAGACCTAAGATATGTACTAATTTTATTAGAAGCAGTAAGTCTCAAAATTAAATATATATTAATGTGTTGCAAGATGTTTGTTATAGAAAAAAGAATAATTAGTTGAGCAATTAATTGGACTGCGCATGAGCTTTTTTCCAGTCAAGGTGTTTAAACTGAATACATTGTTCTTTATCTCATCATAACAAATTGTTCATAGAATCTATGTGCTACATTCTGCCATTGAAATATGAATTCAGTGTCACACCATTAATACCATGCTCAACATCCATAATTAATTAAATAGTTTTGGCGCACTTTCCCATCTACGTCTGTGAGCAGAACTGGATATAATTTGAGGATTTAATATATCCTCCTGTGTGTTTAAAGGAAGATTCAAACAGGTGGAGAGCTTAGGTGTTGAGGTTGGAGTTTTGTTGAACTCCTTCCATTGTTTGAATGAAAGTACTCCGGAGTGTAATTGAGACTGAGACTTTGGTGCATGATTATGTGGCATTGGCAATAATTTTATATTTGAGCTTAATTTAGCCGTAGGTCTCATTGTCTGAAAGATTTAAGAGTAACATTTTAAATTACAGTCCCAACTATGCATTTAATTTAGATTTAATAAGACAGTTATTTGTTCTGGTAATAAAAAGCCCCATTGAGTATTAAAAACATATTAATTGAGGATTAACACAGATGTAGTAGATTTAAAAATCTTTAATGAAAGCATTTTAAAGCATCAGTTGGCATTTACGATTACTGTAAATATATTAAGAGCATTAATATAACCACCTATTTCTACATCTAGCAGATTTTGTCCAATTCAGAACAGAATGCTCCTGATGCTATGATTTTTCTTTAGAAGAGGTCATCTCAACAAAGATTTTTTATACATTGTTCAAATTGTGGCCTTTTTTACTCCTGTTTATTCCTATAGGTGCTACCACTGGAGACATGCAGTCACTTTCCTGGTCTGTTAAAGGAAACTGGTAACTGTGCATTGACTGTGAAGATCATGCATATTATATGATGCTTCCTTGCAGAACGAAGATATTTCTAAACAGACATTTCAATTGTTTCTGGAGGCTGAAAGCTAGATTCACTACCACTCCAGTTAGGAAGTGTTTTTATATTTGCACGTGCATAGTGGTTGTATCACTTGACTGGTCTGGTAGTATACAGAAAGTTACTACAGRTTTATAGCAGTGTTGTACGGACCAGCCTGGGCTACTCCACTGCCCCATCTCAGCAGGATCCTCTGCACTTTTTATGGGTAACATAATTAATCCTAGGGATAGCTGTTAGTGATGTAGCCCATAATTTTCCCTGAAGTATCTGTGGGAGAAGGTCTCTGGCTGTGCTAACTCACAAGCTAAGGTGAAGTGGAGCTTTGGGTGGAATCTTTCACGGACTGTGCAAAACTGATGTCCTGTGCCTCTATTCTCTGCTTTTTTGGCAAGGCAAGTTTATGATCCACCTGGCACAAGATTGACTGACAAGGCTGGCCTCCATAATCCCCTCACAGAAGGATGTCTTATCTTGAAGCTTGCTGGAAAGAGGCAAGGAAGGARGGAAAGGAAAGACTGAATCTTCTTCAGAATTGTGTCTCCCTCTAAACGAGGCTAGTGGGCTTGTGCATACAAGCAGTAAAGCCAAGGTATCCAGGGCTTTGAGGTGGTGAGGGAGTTAATGTAACAGGATTTCCAAATATTAAAGGCAAGTGCATTTTTGTAGGTTTTTTTTTTAAAAAAAAACCTATCTGTGGCATATTTTCATATCAAAATAACTATGATTTGTCTGTGTACCAGGGAAACTTATAGATGATCAAACTCTTTTCCCATCTCCCCTAAGATGGCCTCATAAAGACTGACTGCAGAAATCTTAAAGGAGGTTCTGTAACTGTATTTCTTTCCATTTGTCATTCTTTTCTCCTATTGCAGGATTCATGCTTTAAGAAAGGAAAGATTTAAAGGAAGCTCGGTGACAACAGAGTTGAGCTGAATGAGGATGTGTTTATATGGAGGGTGGAGGGAAACAGTGCTTACGCAGCAGGATATTTATCAGATATTCAACTTCAGCCTGGGAAGAGAATATGAATGATTTTGTTCTCCTGAAGGATCAGGGTATGCTAGTGGAATTGGAAGGGATGAGGACAATGTGTTTTTTGTATGTGAATATGTGCAATTTTGTTAGTTGGTCTTCTTTTTGGGGAGTTGGCAGTGGGCATGAAGGACAATGTGCTTTGCCAGTACAGTAGCCTTCTTTTCTGCTTACAGCTTTTAGGGAGGTAAGAAGAGAGTAGACTAGGTGGCTGTGCTGCTCTGTGGCTCCAGCCAAACTTGTCCTCTGCTTTCTGCTTTGCACAGAGATGAGTATCCTTCTGCCTCTGCTGATTGGTTAATGCCTCAGCAACATCCCAGCCTATTATTCTACTTTTCATCCTAGCAACAAGTTGTGAGCCAATTTCACGAAGACACCAAGTTTGATCTGATGACGGCAACATTCCCCAATGCATTGCAAGACGTGGGGCAAACAGTATGCATGATCCTGCCTTGAAGGTTGTAATGCAGCCTTGTAGTAGAATCTAGCAGGGATGTATTATTATAAATCCTTGTCATGTTTATTTCACTTTTCATTCACATTCCTTCCAATCTTCTGATTTTTAGCCTCGGGGCAGTCTCAGCTATATATCCAAAGATGCAGCTTTACACTGAATTAATGTGTATCTCTTTGCCAGTTAAGAAGTTAATAAAAAATGAGTAGGTGTCACTGTTTTGCTTACGGTGGGAATTTGATGATGCTCTGAACCAAGCACAACACGCTTCTAGAATCTTAACTAGTTTGATTGCACCATCGACACTGTTATTTCGACAGCCCTGCTCTCCAGCATCTTGCATAATTGGAAGCAGCAGCCAGCAGGTATCAGATGTCAGTATGAATTGTCTCCTGCTGCGTGAGCACTGACTATGAAATTGATTTGCTGTCTTTTTTACRCGGTTTTGTAATGAAAGTAACGTAAAGTCCCAAACGTACAAATTCTATATTTGTGTATATGCAGTTAAAATACATATATATATATATAAATTAGCAAGGGGAAAATATATCGACAGGAAAGCAGTATGGCACCAGCAGGCCCTGTTTCCTCACAGGCGGTTTTGGTGGCAGTTTTCCCTGTATTTCTGAAGAAGCTGAGCTAAACCAATAGCTGGAAACCAATTTTTTGGGGTACTTGTATGGAGCAAAAGCATAAAATAGGAGAAAGAAGAACTCTTCAGTGAGAGAATTTATATCTCTGTTATTTTAACCACTGGAGATAATGAGGAGAGAAAGACACTGTGGAAAACAAGCCTTCAACTTGGAGCAAATTTTTTCCCTGATTTGTCATCAGGATGATCAAAACTCCTAACACTAAAAAAACTGGCCTGAGTGAAGTCAATGGCAAATTTTCATTGACTTACTATAGCCAGGAAGCTGCCTGAGGACACATCTGAAAAAATGACTTTCAGTGTCTTCAAGATGCTGTCATATAGAATACTTTCATATATACCAATAAAGATAACATCTGTGGAACTGGGATCTTGACCGCTGATTTGAGGAACCATAAGGAAGGATTAGATCAGGGATAAACATGATGCCATCATCCCAAATCTTGAGAAAAGCCTTTGAGAATTCTTTAAGAATTGTTGACTTCGAGGTAATGACAGTAAAAACCATGGAGGCAAGCCTTCATGGGCACAGAACTGACATCTATTCTCAAGCAAGGTTAGAACTGGGTATGAAAAAAAGTGTTTATGGTCTTCTTCCTCCAGCTTGAGGCAATACTTGGCTTTGATACAGGAAGTCTTAATCAGTTCATTCTGAAATGGAATTATTCAAGGTTTTTCTAGGAACTAGTTGCAAYGAGTTGCCTTTCTAAGAAATCAGTGTCAAAAAACACTTCAGAAAAGTCAGATTGAGCATTAATTACTGAATTTAGCCTCCTTTTGGACAAGCGAGATGGGGAAAAACACTCACAACATCCGGTTCAGTGGGCCCAGATCCAGTGTTTGTGTTTTCACTCTGACACCCAGTTGCATAGCAATAAGGGGGAGCATAAGATAAAATAATCTATACATAGAATAGGTGGGGGCAATTATGTTGAACCTTTGACTGGAGGCCAGCTAGTCTGGTATTCTAATCTTGGTGCTGACACAAATCCAACCTTTGGCAGGTCGCTTAAAGTTTTTACCTTAATTTCAGAACTTCTGTTGATTAAGGACTGATTTGCAACTGTCTTGGGATTCATGGTTGTCAGAACACGATCCAACAGGCCATGTCATACAAAGCCAGACTGTGGATGTCCAGCACAACTGGGGGTCTGCTCCCTCGGGATAAGTGCAAGATAATTTATGGGGAGCTGGCCACTCCGCTCAGAGGGCAGTTTCCCCACAGCAGTGCTTTCTTTCCTGCAGGAGCATTGAAACTGGTTTGTCTCTGATCACAGGGGGAGATGGAGGTCAGTCATTCAAGCAGCCTGTCCTTGGCTTTCTCCCCACACAAGAAAGCACCAGCCAATGGTGCTTTGGCTCGGTGTGATGGATGGACTGTTTCCCTTCCTGGGTCACCTGCTATCCTAGGTAATAGCTTATTTGTCCTATTTCTGGGGCTAGATCTGATTTTCAACCTGAGCTCTACAGCAAGAATACAACCAGATGCTTACCCAGTCCAATAGGCTTTGGACCTTTCCCATGGAAGCAGTTTCCACTGGCTTTTAGCATTATGCTTTGACCCCAAGGGTGAGTTGTAATTCTACCTGGAAGAGGATGCTGTTATACTGATGGTCTCTGCAGCTCACTGCCCAGAGACATGTGGTAGAAGGAAATCCTCCCACCTCCACATTGAAGCACTGTGTGAGCGTAGGCTTGCTCAAATGCAGGAAACTGCTGATTCAGCCAGTGCCATTTGCCACTATGTTCTTCCACTCATTTTCTTGGGAAGTTTTCCTAAAGTGTGCAGGCCTCCAACAGCAAGCGGTGGAGGAGGCCTCATAGCACTTTTCTTCCTGCAACAGCAGAAATTATTTGTTGTGCTAGGGAAGTTGCTGCCTACCCCTCTGGCTGTCATTGAAATCAGGAGAGGAATAGGGACATGACCTAACACCATTTCCTGTCCTGTGTTAAGGAAGAAAAGTCCTCATTGTTTATTTAAAGGATTATTTTACTGGAGTCAATGAAATGTTTCATATTGATGTGCCTAGTAGTGGAAGGATTCCTACAAGAATGAAACACAAACTTGAATAAATTAAACAACAGTCTTCTGATAGCAGCTTATTTTATAATGCATTTAACAGATTCTTCTAAACTATGTCCTTCCAGCCTGTTTCCTTCCCTTCATTGTTGTGCTGCGAAGGCGAGTGAATAGTAATTCCAGTATTGCAGTAATAATAGTATTGCAGCTTCTATAAGGCGGGTCCCAATTTTCCCCATAACACATTGCTACCATTTTACAGTTCTTGCTTTCTTATTCCATTGGACTGCTCATGGGGATTCAGTAACCCACATTTTTTGATAGAAGTTGAATCCTGTTAAATATCTAAATCCAGTATGGTAGGTGTAAATCACCTCCAGAGGTGGCTCAGGAGGATCCCAATGTGCCTTCCCTCCCTTCTGTCAGATGACTCTAACAGTTTCTGCTCTTTTCTCCAGATTTATTTCTCTTAAAAAGAACAGACCAGTTTAGCTTGTTCAGCCTTCTACTCTTAGATCCTTTTAAAGAGAAATTTCAGTGGGATTAAGTCTGAGCAGCATGGTTAAATTCCTGTCTGCTTCTTGCTGAAAACTTACCCTTCAGCTATTGTTGTAGTAGCAGTAAAACTTTTGCAACTGCATGAATTTTTTGAATGTTTTACTGTTCCCTTTATAACAAAATTTGCAGCATGCGCATTTGATGTCAAGTTCCTCTTGTGAGCATTTGATTTTTAGTGACATGAATATGACACAGACGGACATGAGAACCAGGCTGTCAACTCAGTCTCTCAGTGCCCTTTTGTTTATGTCTGTGACCTGGTCACATAGTGCAAAGAGTTTCCTGCTGAACTACATGCAGCTGCCTGGCTGAAAAGCATGTGAGAGAGCTTTATTTGTCCTGCTTGCAGCCTGAGATCTTCTTGGAACCGGCTCCCAGATCCCTGCCGGGGTTGTGGTCTATGATATCACTGCTCAGCCTTCCCAAGGATCCTGGCCTGTCTGGAATCTGTGGTCAGGGATCTGCAGTGTATTACAGCATGTATTTCAGCATACTGCTCCAAATAAACTATCCCAATAAGGCTCAGGGCTCTCTGGAACTTCACAGCAGCACCACTAATTTTTGTCAAGGAAAACAAATGCAAAGGAAGTGTTGCGAACACGAACAGAGGCTTGACTGGTTTATGTCTTTTTCTTTAACACATTTTTTTCTCCTTTGTAATTTCTCTCTCTCTGTGAATGGCTTATGCTGTCGGGCAAACTGTTCAGGTCAGTTTTCTCATTTTTTGCTGGTATTAAGTATCTAAGGATACATTGTGATCCATATGCTTCCCAAGACGGCTGTACCACATTGCATCCCACCCACAGCATACTAGACATAAAATGTGTGGTCAGAAGGAGTAGGAAATGTTTGGGTCATGCAAAGATCAGCAGTTCTGGGGCCTTGGCAGGATTTTGCAAGTAAGTGAAATGCAGCATTGCCTTGCAGCTGCCCAGTACGACTCTCAGGTGCCAAAATGGCAAAGTATTCAGTTAGTGCAGTTGTTTCTTAATTGGTCTGTGAAGAGTTGCATTTCCTTCAGTTAAATCTCTACTACGGGTGTCTGAAAGCATACGCTGTGGTCCAGGCCCTCACCATGTTAGGTGAGCAGAATCACAGTCCCTGGTATAAACAGCTTATGAAGTCYCAGGACAAGATGAGAATACAGATACAAAACCAGGGAGACGACAAGCTGACAATCAGGACACTCAAGTAGCACAGCCTTTTGGGCACTGATTTCCTGATTCTTTTCAGCCATGCAAGGTTTTTGCTTATACTGCTCATTTTGCACTCTGATTTTGGAGGATCCACTGAACAGGAGCAAAACAGAGCTCCTGGGGATACAGTAGTAGTAGGAATAGGTTTTCCCTCTCAACTTTAGGCAACTTTTGGGCTACACTAGTCATCCTGCCCACTCACAGATGGGACACAGGCAAGCTTACGCTGGATGCTTGTAAAAAACTTGAGTTAGATGAGGTGGATTCCACTGCCAAGATCTAACCTTTCAGACRTCTTTTTGGCCTAAGACCTTACAGTCTTAAACAACATAAATCTCTCCTCTGTCATGCTTGCATGCAGATTCCATGAAGTAAGGTTATACTAACCACCCCACATTTTGTATGTATTATTATTTGTTCGATTAATATCTCAAACGTGTGATAGCTTATAAATAAATTAAATAAACCTTAATAATCAAATAACCTACACATTTATCAATAGCCTTAATTGGAGTGATGTAATTTTCCTGTATGTTTAACTGTTTCACATATCTATTTTCTTTTTACTAGGGAGTTTGGGGTTTGCACCTCATAATTGCCCAACGGGATGTATTCCAACAGGATGTATTCCTCCCTTTACTATCTCCTGAGGTGTGGAACATCATTCTCATGTCTTCAATTTTCTAACATCCTTATTTCTACACTAGCTAGTGATCACATGAGAAAGCAATACTAGGAAACCATTTGGTGTATTTTTAGCTGTGCTCAGGCTGAAGTAGCAATGAGAAGGGAGGAGTGCCAGCCACATGTGACCAACCAGCTGTCCGTGGCCCACATTTTGGAAATCATTGATTCAAGTGACTGGCAATAGGTTATGGAAAGTTTCCCTTTCAGCTTGCTATATTGAATTGATCCAAACTAAATATGATAGGAAGGTCGTCTTTGCTATAAACAGCTTACAGCATGTGAGCAGTCTTCATTTAGTTTCTTTGCCTTTGCTTGTTAATGAATGAGAAATATTTTAATTGGAAGTGAGTTTCTTTTGTGCTGCTTTAGCTACAGGAGCAGCTGACACACTGCTGCTAGAGTAGAGATGCTGGGTGGCTGCTCTGTGCTTCTTCCCCGCTCTTGGGTGCTTGGTCATACCGTGGTAAGTGCTGTGATCGTGTCTTGCATAGTGTGGAGTGAAGAAACCATGAAGGTGGACTAGCTCCCTAAATCTTAATGTGACACCATGTAAAAAAAGGTCACATTAAACGTGAGCAAAGGCAAGTGATTCTTCCTTTTTCTCCAGGCCACTGTCAYGCACAACTGCTGGCAGTGACTCCCAGCTCACCTCCTTCCCCATCTTCTTAACCCRTGAGTATTTTAGGAGTCAATAACTCCTTGTCATCTGGCACCTATTGCTATATATGCATCAAAGGCAGCAGCTTGCTAGAGGTTTGCATGCTTCTGGGGTTATTTAACTGTACCTGTAAGTAGAACTTGCATTCCTTGTATGTCACCCATCTGTGAAATCCCCTGCCCCAATTTCAGCCAAGCTTTCCAAATCATGACTTCGGCTTGCTTTATCACAAGCCCAGCTACCCACCCCACTCTCTTCCCTGTCCCGAATGGGAAGAGACTATGTCTTTAATGTGTGTTGCCTGGCTTTTAATGGTTTTTAATTTGTTTTCTCTTGCTGGCCCTCAGTTTGGATCTCTGCAGGTAGACTGTCTCTGATCACAGCAGGGAGCTGGGGAAGGATCTTTCCAGGACCTAGCATATGCACAAGGTGGGATGAAGAAAGGCTTGTACATGCTGTGCCCCCAAATCCGGAGACAGGTAATCAGCCAGGTCTGCTTGGGGGAATGAGGCCCCATACTCCAGCTGAAATGGGGAAGCAGCCAGAACAGCCTTGGTGGGCACCCTGCAGGGGCCACCCAGTCCCAGTGTTAGATTTGCACATCCTCAATTCTTTGACAAACACCCTGCTCTATATTGCCTCCCCTAGGAGGTAACAGGCACTAAGTGGTAGCTGTGATAAATGTTGAAGGACTGAGTTCTTTTGTGTTTTGACTGGAGCTCTAGATTACAAAGAAACGCCCCCAGCAAAAATATTTTGATCTCAAAGGAGATTATTTTATTTTTTTAGGATGCATTTTGTAAATCACTCAGGTGATAGCAAATATATGTATTTAGATGGCAAATTCATGTTGCACCATTGGTTTCAAGGAAATCTGACTGTGCTTGTGGATTTTGGACTGTTTACCTTTAAGCACAGTGAGTTTTTTGAAGAAGTGTGAAGTAGCCAGCTCATCCCCATGAGATGTATTCTGCTGAATGAAAATACCTATGCAGAGACAGAGCTAGAAACAGGAGGAGTGAGGGGTGTGAACTCCTTCCTTCATCTCAGGTGACGGTGTCTCCTTTCCCAACCCTGCACCAGTGCCTGGGACACTGTGATAAGCACTGATGAGGTGCTTTTCAGTCTTGGCACYCCACGTTTTGCACTAGCTCCCAGAAAGCTGGCTAGCTCTTGTGAGGAGGGACAGTCACAGCCTTCACTAGGTGGGACTCAGGGCAAGGTCCTGTTTGGGACAGGGAAGGGCCAGGAAAGACGTAGCATTCCCATGCCTTCCCCTGCCTGGCACCCTGGTGCGGCAGGGTGTACGGCTGTGCCGCTCCAGTTCCTACCCCCGACATCCCTCCCCTGCCATCCCAGCTGCCCATCCCCAGTGCCCTTCCCCAGACCTCCCCTGCCTCCCAGCACAGCTCTCACTTCTCCCCCTGGCACCTGTGCCGTTTATTTAGGTTCAGCACCATCTGAGTTTTCTGCTTTGCTGATTTGTTTTCTTTCAGACTGCAACCTCCTTTGACAGAGGCAGACCATTATAACATGCCTCTCTTCTCTTTCCTTTTTTTTTCCCCCCTGTTTTCTGCCAATGGTCAGGTTTGAACTGACATTGGCTAGTTGTAGGTGAGGTTCAAAGGCATTAAGTATTGTCTGAACATCCCCTTGAGCAACCAGCTCAAGTGAAAATGAGTAGTCTAGAAAACCTCTGTGACTGCACAGAGTAATCCACTTTATGGGTGAACTCCTAGCGTTGGCAGACTTCTCATATAATACAGGCTTTTCCACGTTTTAGCTTGAAATCCTGCATCCTGTGATAAAGTACAGGCATACAAACTTTTCTGGTATGTTTTTAATACATCATGCAAGTTTTCAGGCTGAAATATGGAAAATTGCCCCACCTCACCCTTTTCTTCACAACTGCCTGGATTGGCTTAGAACTGCTTACCTTGGACTGCAAGCAGAGAGGGGTTATAATGAGTCAAGAGGTAAGGTGGGGTATGTGAATGGTAAATGGGGAGCTGCGCATAGGAAAAGTGCTGAGGTAGTGTGGTGGCAACATCCCATATTTTAAAAATGGTGATTTTAAGGATATTGCTTCCAGTTTTATTTCCCCAAAAAGTAATGGTTGTCATACAGTAGCTTCTGGGTGTGTTAAGTGATCAAGACTGAAATGTGGAGGGATGGAGGAGAACCATAGCCACAATTTGATCATCACACAGAAAAATAAATTGTTAAGATGACTAATTTTACCAAAAACATCTCCAAGCGTTTGTTGGTACACTCATCTCTAGGATCCACCTAGGTAAATGCCGCCAAGTCTGGTACACGCATCCCACACTGACCCACGTGAAATCTCTAAGAAATCTTTGTGAGCATGTGGATTTTAAAGTCTTTGGGTATTTAAACAGTGATGGGCTTCTCAGCTGTAATTATGGAGGAGAGAGTATGCTGCTTGAGCCAGGGTTCAGATCTTAACCTGCTTAATTCAGCATCAGCTTGAATGAGACTCTGCTAATTAACAGCAGTTGAGGATCCGGCCTTTTTTAAAGGAACTTGGAGTAAAGGGAAATGATGGGCAGTGGCTTAGAATTCACAATACCCAGCTCCTGTGTGTTTTCAGTATGCAGTACTCATAAGCCATCACCTGATGAATATAGCCTGAAGTGATGCAGGCAACTTATTGTAATTTTTTGCTGTGCTCTGTTTGGATTTATTTCCTAGTCAGTCAGGTGGGACACCCTGTAGATTAAGACTTAGCACACATATTTTGAATCTGTAGACTAGTACTTGAGGTGAAATAGGAATTGCTTTATGTTTCAGAGTAGTAATGGCCTGAATTGCCAGAAATAACCATAATAACAAACTGCTTGTTTCCTGAGTCAGGCACATAGTGCAAACAGCTCGGTGCACCAATGCTCTCCCTGCTTTTTAATGAAAATAACAGTGATGGGAAGTTGTCCAAGAAGAGTTTGTTCCCTTGGCTTGTCTGATATTCTTTTTAAAACTGTCTGCTGCTATGAGGAAATATAATTACATAGCCCTTTAAAATGTGTGGGTCTTTAAAAGAGAGGAGTGGATGGGTAGTATGTGAGCATGGAGCTAGCGACAGCACGTAAGCAAACCAAAAAGCATACACACAGTGAAATTTTTGTTTTCTGGGAAGTCTTTGGTGACTCTCCTGGTTTTATTAGAACCATTATATAGAATTAGACTTCCAAGCTGACAGTTCCTCTCTTGCTTGAGTGTCTCATACATCCTTCCCTCCTGTGTCCACCTTTTTGTAAGCTGGTTTATCCTGTCACTTGCTTCACTAGGACTTTTCTGCATGATCTTTTCAGATTAGCAGTATGGTTGGGTTTGGAGAAGCATGCCAACCTTTTGAAGAAGACTTCACATCAGAGGATTTCATTGCATTCTTTTTAGGAGTTCTTGCCTTATAAGAAATTTCTCTCTGACTCTGTTGCTTTCCTTTCTTCCCAGGACCTTTAGAATTCCTGTCTTGTATCATGTGTTTGCTGTGAGACTTCCCTCTCTGAACCATTAAAATGTCTATAGCAGTCTGCTTAAAAAGCAAAAGGATCATAAAGGAACTAAAAACATACACATGCAGGCATCCAGGCTTGCATCTCTGCTGTCAAATAAAGGTCTTAAAATTGTGGCAGCAGTGGTGGCGATTATAACGTAGATATGTGAGGTCAGATGTATTTATCACTGCTTGGTAATTGCACTATTTCAAAGCACTACCTGATCCTAGCAAAAGGAGGCCAGACCTATTTGTGTTCTCTAAACTTGTATAGACTTGTTCAGACCACATTTTGGGATTCAGGGATTCATTTGGGATTCATGTTTTTTATCATCTTGATATAAAAATTTCTTCCTGCCTTGTGGTGGACTACGTCAACAAAGATGTTGGCATAAGTCTGATTCCCTGCGAGTGTGAGTTCATATTACACAAACACATAGCACAGGCACTAATGACAAAAGTTGCAGTTTGCATCGACTGCGACCATTGCGGCTGTCTCTGAGGGACTGAGGAACAGAGGAATGAACTATCTCATCAGCCGTCCAGTCAGTCATTACCAGTCAGCTGCTGCTTATGATGAAACCGGTCTCTGGGGGATTTCATTCTGCATGGTTGGCAATCTGGTATGTGTGACTGTCTGGGCACTGCAGCCCTATCCCACATTTGAGGAGGCAGGCCTTTTGTTCTGTATCAGGCTTCACTTAGTTTGGCATCTGTTGATTTGTGTTGTCTGCTCGACCATTTGTTGTATTAGTGAGCTTTCTTCTAATCACAGTCCCTAAGCAGTCTGTCCCCTTGTGACAATTTTTGTTTTAAAAGTTAGAGGTAGATGTGTGCTAGGCGTGAGCTGCTGAACCTCCTCTTGTAGGAGGGGTCAAGATATTTACACACATGAGAGAGAGACAAGCTACCAGGATTTGTTTCTGATTAACTGTTTGGTCACACTAGAGTTTCTAAGCATCAGGGCATGCCAGTGGAGAAAAGCAGAAGCTGTGTGTAATCCATCCTTCCACTGCTTCACAAGCAGCACAGCTGATGGACAGAGGAGAGTGGTACCGATTAGATCCGCAGCAGTGATTCACAGCCTGGATTATAGTTTCTGCAATTTGCTCAAGTTTGTACAACCCAAATCTCAGATAACATTAGGATTTACATTTTCCATGAAACGCTGTCTTGAGAATGTATTGATTTGTGCTGCATCAGATTTCTTAAGAGTTAGAGAAAGCCAAAAGGAGAATTTTACATTTTTCCTGCTGACTTATAAAAAACAGGATTATACAACTTCATATCTAGCATTGCATAACCTTCAGTGTCCAGCCTTTGAAAGTCACTTATGAATTACAATTTTTTAAACCGTYTTCAAGCAATTGAAACCTCTCTTTAAATACCTTGAAGGAAACCATTAGTCTGTTCCTGCCACCTTAGCCACAACAAGGTGCAGAGTGAGGAAGAGGGGAAAGGAAGTAGGAGGTTAGTGCAATTCACCCTTTCCATCCAGCATTGCCTTACTTCTGCCTCAGACCAATCCAGAACCCAGTGAAGTTTATTCATTAACTTCCTTGGGTTTTTTGATAATCAGGCCCTAACTTCAAAAGCTGCTGTCTTTAATATCAGTGAGCTACCTACAGAGGGGAGGGTACTTGGGTTTTTTTTTTGGGGGGGGGGAGTAGGGAAAGGAAATGGACTATACTTTCATATACTGAATGGACTTTCATATACTATCTATACTTTCATATACTTCATATATATGTACTTTCATATACTGAATGAACTATACTTTCAAATTAAATTATTTCTGGAAAAACTAATTGCTTTTCCAGAGAAATTCAATGAAACTTCAATCAAAATGCTCAAATTATGATATTAAGCCATTAAAAGACTGTAATATTAAGGCACCTGCTCAAATGTACCCAACTTTCAGAGAAGCTGAACCTTTGTATTTCCCAAGAAACACAGTTCTGAAATAGCAAAATCCCTGGGCAACATGAGTGCTCCTGAAAATCAGATCACTGTTCGTTATATGCCTACTTTAGTCATTGGAGTTTGGCCTCAGATTTGACATGTGTGTGGAAATGAGTGGGGAGGGGGAAGTTGAGTTTTTTTTTTTTTTAACTTCTCAGCTGCTTTGCTTAGAAGTCACAGACTGCTCTTTGTAAAAGTGCAGCTGTGGCTAGTCCATCACACAGTATTTTATTTTAGGATAAGACAAGCACTGAGGCAACGTAGCTTCTGTTGTTACTTGTCTGTCATCCTATGTTAGCAGAATTCAATGCATGCAGTGTTCACCAAGGAGATGTGGCTTTAGAGCTGCATATGTAGATGAAGGTGCCTCAGATGTGTTGTACTGAAAAGTTCAGAGCCAAGAGCATGCAGCAGTTACTTTTTTTCCCCTTGGAATCCGTAAAATTCGATGAGGCACTACTGACCCAATAGTCTCAAAGGAAGTAATAGCCTTTGCCACAGTGGGTCACTCCATGATGCAATGGGAGGAGACATCTTCAAAGTGCTGTGCCATGAGCTACGCAATCTAAAATGTCAACTTGAAACATGTCCAAGCATTACTCAAGGAATAACTGTAGAGCTGAATGCTCAGGTGCTGGAGGTGCTTGGATATTTGAAGAGTATGGCAGGTCAGTAAAATGAATTTAGACATGTCTGAGAAAATAATGGAAATTGTGGAAAATGAGCTATTGAGAGATTTGATTCAATTTGTAGTGAAGGAGAAGGAAATTACCTAATTGTTTCAATGCACTAGAAGAAAAATGTACTTCTTTGTAGGGAGAACTCTTTTCTTGGTGTGATGCTGCTGTTAAAGCCTGAGTCTCTCTCTGAGGTGGAGGGATCCCATGGGTCTGGGGATGAATGCTTTTTCCACTCGCTTTCCTTTTTGCCTTCCTTTACAAAGGACAGTGGTGTGTGGGCTCTTGTGTACATGGGATATAACTACATGGGAATCTAGACTGTAGGTAATTGGCTAAATAACAAGGGGATGTGGTGATTATGTGGAAGGAGGAAACAAAAAGACATTAAATTCTTTAAATTCTCTTATCCCTTTTTCTCTTTATTTAAAGTGATCCTGAGAGATTCAAAACCCGGTAGATATGTTTTTTCAGGCAATTGACATAGGCTTTGCAAATAGGAGAGCAAATTACAAAGTAGAAATGATACATGTAGTTTTTAATGCCAAGTAATTGACAAGTCACAGTTGCTAAATATTCTGAATGAACAATTTGTAAACTGATAYGTATAAAATCTGTTTGAACAAACAATTCCTAAGGCAATTAGGAACACAGGAACAAATTCATAGTGATAGTGACCAGTTTGTGGATGATTTCTTTAAATAAAGAAAGTGAAGTTGATTTAAAGAGAAAACAACCATCCTATAGTGAATTTTTCACTCATAAGTATTTCTGAGATGTGTGTCTTTTCTCCTCCTGTAGCTTTCTAAGCCTTCATTCATGAGTCACAGGCGATATGATGAAACAAGGGATTTGAATGAAAAAAAAATTCCTCCATCTTTTTTAAATAGCCTTTTCATCACTTCTTCTGTGCTTCCAGCTTTTTCCCAACACCAAAACAGGATAGGAAAAATATATATAGACTATACACCTAATAGTATCATGCGCAGTTGTTTGTTGGCACCAAACATTCACATTATTCATGCTGTTATTTTTGAAGCAGTTACTGAGCTGGAGCTCCTTTTTAAACTATTTTTCATCAGCAAAATGTACTTTTGGGGGATGCGTTTTGGATGGCTTGCTTTTTACACAAAGGTTTCTCGTCAGTAGGTATTTTTAAAAATTATATGTGTGTGTGGTTTTTATTCTTTGTCAAAGTATCTTTTTTCCACAGAATGCTGACAGTAACTTGGTTTGCAGTTGTCTTTTTATACATCTTCTAACTGCATTTCTTTCGTAATGATGTGCTGTGTATGCCGTGCACAGATCTGAAAATACAACAATACAATAAATTAGAGAAGGATGATGATTGATTTAAGAGACCCATTATTTTTACCACAGCTCTGCTAGTGGAATACCAGGACTGCAGTTTTTAACCAGACATTCCACTGCTATCAGTGTCTTTTAGATAAGCTTTAAATAACAACTGGAAAAACACTCTGGACAGCTTTATGAAGATAATAACAGCAATTAAATTGTGATTCTTTGGGGAGAAACCCTTAGCAAATCACTGATGCAAATTTCTAAGTGAGATCTCCTCAGTCAGATACACAGAGGCAAAGAAACATGTCATGGGGGTGGGATTAATACTGCCCTTGTTGGGTTGCAGCTGGAGTTGCGTCCCAGCAGGTGGCCACGATTTGTGCTGCATGCCCAGGCTCCACATGTCTGTCAGACCCCCATGCTCCTGCCCTCCTCTCACTCCATCTTTCTGACAGCTGGACAGAGCAGACTCCTTGTTTCCCCATCCGCCGTATAGCTCCTGTCATTGACACCAGGCTCGGGAGAGGAAGGTCACCGGAGAAAATGGAGCCACAGAATACGGCAACTGTTGAAAGGCTGCGAGGAGCCTCATTCCCACTTGTACACAAAGATCGCTATTTATGGTAAATACATTGAGTGATGGCCTTGAGATGGGCAATAATCCATGTGTGAGGGGCATTTTTGGGTGGGAGGAGGAGGAATGCCTCCATCTCTTCCGCAAGACAAATAGCAGGAGCCTTCCCCAGTTGCAGCGTATCCTATCTCGGAGACTGTAGGAGCATAAACATCTTTTCTCTTTTATACAATTTCTTTCTTTCAAGGATCSATCGCATGTCAAATACCTAATAACATCACACTATAATGGTCCACCATCAATTTTGTAGAGGGTTATGCTGAACATAATGCATTAGAGACTCCAGGTTTTTGGTGCTGGGAGTCTGCAATGGGATGCGTAGCCTTGCAGAAGGCTTCCTCCACACAGCCCATGAGGATGGGCACTCACTGATTTAGCTACAGTGGTTAAAGATTTCATTCTCTCTTTTTTTTCTCTTCGYTCTTCAGAAGATTACCTCTGCTAAGGGCTAACAGTAGTAAATATATGGCAAACCCTCACTGGTCACAGGGCATAGCCTGACACATTAGTGCAGAAAGGTGGGYTGGCACTAACTGATATGCTGGACCATAAGCTGAGGAGGAGACAGATGCCTTGCTGTCCTGCCCCTGCTGTTGCAGTGGTTTTCTCTGGAAAAAGATTGCTATAGACAGCAGGGGTTACTTACCTCCTAAAGCAACCCTTGGACTGACAGAGGCTTGTTTCTGCCCTGGATTGACAATTTTGATGGTCTTACCTACCTACAGTTGAGTACTTAAAGCTGTCCCTCAGGGACAGACAAGGCCTATCACTTGTTTTTTAGGACAGTAGTGAAAGGGGGCTCACCATCTATGTAATCCCCTGAGTCTCTCTGTTCTAGATGCAGAACAAGACCCGAGTTCAATCCCCATTTCTTTGTAAGGACATTCAAGTGTGTGTCTTGCAGGCAAAAGCTGATGGCCTGTTTGTTAGGGCAAGCCCAGGGTAGGAGCATGTTCCACCCCAATAGATATTAATATATTAACTGGCATATTAATTGAGACAAATACTATAACTCAGTCAGCAGGCCACTTGGCTGGGGAAAATCCATGGGTCCAGACAGCTTTCTGACAGATGTCAGTTGGTAGTTAATTGACTGCTAGAACTTCAACATAAAGTAAGTAACAGAGATGTGAAAGGATCCCTGACTTTTCCTGCACTAGACACTACTAGGCCTGTAAAAACATGAAAAAAAGATCCAGCTACAGTCTAGTTTCTGAGTCTCATAATGACTGTGAATGCTGAGATACAGAGCTGTGAAACTGTGGGTCAGTGAACCAGAAAAGCTTTGGCAGGGAAGGAGGGGAGGACATCAGGGTTGGAGTGGGAATAACCAACAAGCATGAATAGCTGTTCCTGGTGGATACGCTTGCTTATGTGCTTGCTTCATTTATATTCCCTCCATACCTAGCTGAGTGCTCATTGACTTCATGGTGGCCTCCCAAATGTTCTGAGAGTTGTCCCATTACTAGCTTCCTCCGGGAATAAATAAAAGTGAGCAGTTAACTTGGAGCTGTGGCTATCTGAAGACTGCTACTTTTGTGGGAAATAAACTCAGCATTATGCATGTGGACAGTGAGCCAGCAGTTAAGCCAAACTGAGGAATAATGGTGCCTTTAGAGCTTTTTTCCAAATGCCTGCCATTAGAGTTTTAAGTTCTGAAAGGAGCTTATTGCTTTCAGGGAGGACTGTTTTACTACAAGAAAATTGGAAAGGGAAGGAAGAAAGAAGAGAGGAGGGGACAGGGAAAAAAGGAGTGCTGTATTGTATAAAAACAATCAGGACTTAGTGGAAAGTGGAATTGGTTACTAATGATCTGTGGCTAAGAAAGTATTAAACAAATTCAGACTCCAGCCTCTGTGATGATAATACTCAGTGGGTGACAGGAATGCAACACGAATGTCAGTGAAGCAGGAAAGAGCTATAGCCCTGCCGTAGCATGGTGTGCCTATTGCCCTGGCCTCACCGCTCAGTCAGACCTTGACTTCCTAATGCCCATGGAGTATCAGCAATGCAGACCTATAGTGACAATCATAACAATACTTTCTTGGCTGCTTCTCTCGAACCCTCCCTCCTTCCCCCCCCGCCCCCAAAATCCAGCACATTTCTGTCTAATATCTATTAGTTCCCCTCAGAGTCATGTTGAGAATTCATTTGAAACAGGGTTGTAAGGAGCCTTTTCTGCAGTAGGGAAGAGTAATTGTTATCACTGCAGGAATTGTTGGATAAAATCCTATGGCCTGTGTTATATGGGAGGTCAAGCTACATGAATATTGTAACAGTCCTTGCTGGCCTTAAAATCTATGTCATCGTCTGCTTCAGCAGGGCTGACTTATAGTCTATAGGTTGTAACGTAAGGTTGTTTTTTTGGTGAAATACTGATGTTTGACTCTTTCTGCTTCCCAGTACCTGTGATATTTTTATTTATGCCACTTGGAAGAGTTCATCTTATGCATGGTATTTATTCAAAGTACTTTAGTTTTTTGTTTTGTTTTGTTTTAAATATTTGCAATGCCAGGTGCTTTTAGTGTGGCCACAGCCTGTCAGGGCAGAGAGCAAATGACTTGGTTCTTTGCTCCCCACTTCTCTGGGCTAGTTTCTTCCTTGCCCTCTAAGCCCACTTGGCCTGTACAGCCCTTCAAAGAAGTGGGTCCTGAGAGTGTCCTTGACCTATTCAGGTGTCCCTGAATCACTGACTCCTGCTGCTGGTAACAGTCCAGTGGGAAGAGCCACCGTTCTGGGCTCATGGTATTCCCAACATGCAAATGTGTCAGGCAGCAGTGGGGAAGGTAAAGGCAAAGCTGTTTCCTTTTCCAGTTCTGCAGTGGGCATGGCTGCCCCAGTGCAGGAAGGATGTAGGACTGGGGCTAGTTGCAAGATCTGGTTCATGTTATTGTGTCAGCTACAGGATCCCTAGGAAAGGGAAAAGCTTGTTAGTGAGTCCCTATCACAATTTGCACAGTGATATGTTGCCAGATAGATGGGTTTTGTGTCAAAGCCTAAATCCAGTCCGAGAAACTGAAGAAATTTGGAGCAATCACTGTCTTTCTGTCCAAGCATATGTCCAGGGCTCAGCTCAGTGAGGCTCTGATGTTTGCTGTGTATAAAGAGTAAAGAGAAAAAGAATACAGGGATTAGGTATCTAGGCTCCATTTGGGGCCTCTCACTTCATTACTTTGCTAGAATATTTTCTAGTTTGATGACTTCGATCACAGGCTTCTTTGTTTATTTGCTCYGCTACTAAACTGTGATTTCTCAGATCGCTCCCTGTTGGCCCTTTCATAATTCTCAGCTTCCCTAATAACCTTAATTTTCTGTCCCAATTTTCTTCTTCAGTGTTAACACCTGCTATTTTCTATTTCTTTGTAAGCTGAAAACTGTTATGGTGGGGCTCTGTTTAGTAGAGTGGTTATGGTGAGCTGAAATATCCTAATCAAATCCTGTGCTCATATGGAGCTTAGACACCAAGGAAATTTAAAAGAGGTGTAAAATAGTTTTCTATTCAAACAATGAAAAATCATTTGTCTTGACTAGTGTTGTATAGGAAGTTCAACAGAAACAAATAGTGTGGTCATTTCAGTCAGACTGCAGCTCTTGATCTTGCTTGTATACCTGCATTATTAGGGAAGGAAAGGAAGAATCCATATACACACATTTTTTTTTATGCGGAGAAGAATGCAAGTATGTGAAGCAGTGGACCTATTTCTCACTAATCAGGAAAGCACTGTCGCTGAGAAATCTCTTCTTCATGCTGTCTTAGATATAGGGCACCTAGTTATGCTAGTCCTCATGATCAGACCAGCAGGACTGCCAAAGAAAAATATCCATTTTTCTTTGATAGACCTCAATGTGTTTTGCATTGCAGATAAAACCAGCCTCTACTTATGTACCTCACTTGGTTTCTGCCTAGAATCATAACCTAATCTTGATCTCATTTGCCTCTGTGTAAATACAGTGAAAATTGTCTGACAGTTACAGGTATAGCCCAAGTTACACTGAGGGTGCATATAGTCAAAATTATATTCAGTCCCAAGACTGAATTCTGCATCAATATTAACTTTGACATAACTTTAGTGGTGTGACTCTTGATCTGCATCAGTGGATGTGAGGGGAAATTTGGCCTTTTCTTTGGAGAGTTCTCCCAGTCTTCAAAAGTCCAGGAACATGGGGCACCTGGTACCTCTTCTGTTGCTGGTTCTGAGTCTGGGAAACTCACCTCAAGGTAGATCATCTAGCTAGGGACTGGACCTGGAGTGGACTCCATGTTCCTGTTGTGTTGGATGAGACCTGGCAGACATTTTCCATATCAGCTTCCATAATAAAAGGTTGATATGGGAAATTGGATTGCAGATGATAATGCAAGAAAAGACATGATGAAAGTAGTCTCTGGACAGAATGAAAGCAGAAGGCAGTCTCCATGTAGGCAGCTTGGAAATGGCTATCCTAAGAAGCAATGGCAGCCAAGGTTATGTACCAACACTTGTATTACACATGCCTATTCCTCATTTTCGCAGTTCAATCATTGATGTTTGTGCATTGCTTGCAATACAAGATTTTATACCTTGTTGTCTTAGTAGTTGTTTCGACCATTGGCCACTCCCAGTCTAAACTGAGATGACTTCTTGGAGACCAGTCTCAGTAAGATGGTTTTGAATTTGTGGAAAGTTGGAACAGGAGGCTAAGGACTGGTCTAGTCCTGTTTTCAGGTGAAATTCCCTATTAGRAACTGACTCTGAAGTCTGACATTCATATGTCTTAGGCTGAATGTACACAAATAATTATTTGTATCAATAGCTCCAACAAGTCCAAGTCAAAGACTCTGGCCCTGATGAGGTAGGTAGATACTGAACAACATGAAATCCTTGCTTCAGAGAACAAACAGTTTAGATATTGAACAATATGTGCCAAGCAAGACAGATGGACAAGAATATTGCCTTTCTGCATAAAAAGCTAAATTGAGTCAGACCAAGGGCCCTTCAGCCCAGGATCCTCTCTCCTGTGATAGACATGAGCAGATGTCCAAGAAAGAGTAAGAATAGAGCAAGCATACGTAATACTTCTCCCTAATGCTCTCCTAGCCTTCATTTACTTCCAGCTTAGAGAATTTCCTGATCTTTTTGAACTCTATTTAGTAATGGATGTCTCTTCCAACAATTTGTCTGTTCTCTTCTTGAATCCACATCATTCTTGTATGTAAAACTTCCTTTGACAAGGAGCTCCACAGGCTGACTAAGTCTTGTGTGAAGGACCACCTCTTTCTGTTTGCTTTGAATCTAGCTCCCATTAGCTTCATTTGACAGTCTCTAGTTCTTGTAGTGGAATAGACAGTGAAAAGTCAATTCCTATCCACCTACTCCATATCATTCATGACTTTGTAAAACTCTACAAACCATTCCATGCTTTGACTATCATAGTTGATCTTTCACTGAGATTTTTCCACCTCCAGTGTGTCCTTTTTGAGATGAAGGGACCCAAACTGAGTAAATATTCAAGCTGAAGATGAACAGAGTATTAATTATGTTTTTGTTTTGCACCCTATTCCTAGGATTTGAATTGCTTTCTTGACTGCTGTTGAGCACTAAGCTGGCACTTTCATGAAGCTGTGTATCATAACTTCACGCTCTCACTCCTGAATGGTAATTGTCAGCTCAGAACCCATCATTTTATATGTGAAGCTAGGATTTTTTTGCTCCATGCATCACTTTATACTTTCTGAAATTGAATTGTGTCTGTTGCTTAGGCTCCTAGTTACTTAGATTTGTAAGGTCTTCTGCAGGTCTTCACAGCTGGTCCTCATTCTTCCTCCCTTGAAAAATTTCATATTATCAGCAAACTTTGATATTGCACTGCTCAACCACCTTTCCAGGTCATTCATGAATATGTTAAACAGCACAGCTCTCAGAACAGACCCCAGCAGAATTGCACTGTGAAGAATACTTGTTCACATTGCAAGGACAGGTCATTTACTATACCTTCTGTTTCCTATCTTTTGCCCAATTATCTGTCCCAGTCAGGTCTTATCCCATGGCTGCTAAGTTTCTTTAGAAACAACTAGCAAGATGCTTTGTCAAAAGCATTTTGAAAATCCAGCTGGACTTCGCTTGACTGGCTCGTCCTACCAACATGCTTGTCAACCCCTTCAAAGAACTCTAATGGATTTTACAAGACTGACTTTCCCTTTACAGAAGCGACATTGGCTCTTACAAGTAGATTGCATTTAGCCAGGCATCTTGGATAAATACTGTCCTTTATTTTAGCGTCTACAAATTTGTGCACTAGAGATATTAGCTTGCGGGCCTATAGCTCTCTGGATCCTCCCTGGTGTCACATTTGCTAGCCTTCAGTATTCATGGTGTCCAAGAAGTTAAAGTGGAAGGTCACATACCCCTGTTAGTACTTCAGCTATTTCCTCCTTTGGTTCTCTCAGAACTCTTGACTAAATGCCATTTAGTCTGAACAATTGATTAGTGTTCATGCGCGATACGGTAGCCTCTTCCACTGTTACTTCTGTTTCAGATAGATCCTCTACAGCAGTGCCTTCAATAAAGGCTTCCAGTGTGGAATTCCCCTCAGTTTCTTCTACACTGAGCACTGAAGCAAGGATTACTTCTGCTTTTCTGCAACAGCCTTTCCCTCTCTGGGTACTCAGCCTGGTTGTCAGTGGACTGTACAGACTGCCTGGAAGGCTTTTTGCTCTGATGTACTGGAAGAAGAATTTAGTACTACTTTTGATTGCTTCAACCAGCTGTTCCTCAAACTCTTTTTTTGGCCTGCCTAATTATATTTTTACATTTAATCTCCCAGAGTTTATGATCCTTTTTATTTTCTTCATTTGGATACAGCTTCTGCTTTTTGAATGATGCCTTCTCAGTTCTAATAACCACTTTTACTTCCCAAATCTTTAGCTCACTGCTCCACCACACCCACTTCTTTTAATTGTTTCTCAAGCTTTTCCTAAAACAGAGCATGCACTGAAGCTATGCTTTCAGTAGGGTGTTCTTCAGTAGCCTCTGTACTGCCTGTAAGGATTTCATTCTGTTAGCTACCCCTTCTAGTTTCTTTTTAACAAGCTTCCTTATTTTCACATACTTCCACTTCTCAAAGTTTAGCATATCTGTGGTAGAGTTTTGACCTTTACTGCTCCAGTGCGGATATTGGATCTAAGTACATTATGGTCACTGTTACTGAATGGTGCTTTTCCTGTGAGATTTTGAACCAGATCCTGCGTATTACTTAGTATCACAGTGGCAAGTACTTTGGGAGCCTAAGGTGAACAGAATTTAATGTAAAAAGGAGACAACTCAAGTACTCAGAGCAGTATCAATACAATTGATTTAAAAACAATATGGGGGAGGTAGGTTTAAGAAGTTATTTTAGAGTAGTAAACAGTTAGGGAATTTATCACAGACCATTGAGAGAGGTTAGTGTGGAGATGGACTGACTGAGGCTAATATCACTGGAAGAACAGAGCTGGGGTCAGCTGGGAGATACATAGACAGTGAGATGGAGTGACTGCAGGCAGTAACAAGAACAAACAGAAGAGAGAAAATGTTGGATCAGGAAGATAACTTTGTTAGCAGTACTTAGAATGGATTTGAAGGAGGTTCAAGGAACATTACTGGTTCCAGGGTGAGGCATGAGGAGATAATATGGCTTTTCTTCACACTAACTCTTCTATGCAAATGTTTCCTCTGTGCAAACTGGGCCAATGTCCTGAATGCATTTGGACAACTGGGCCCCTATCTGAATCAGTTCATATATTTTAATCAGATTCAGACCTTATAAAACTTTAACCTGAATGCATTCAGTTGTGATAGGAATTACAGATTAGAAGTTGCAAGTGGGACTGATGGTCTTGAAAAAATACCAGAGTGCTGCAATACTACAAGAATACATGTACCATACTGCCTAGAGGATCCTCCAGTAAAAGGAAAATTAGTAGAAAAAGCTCAGTTCAAAAATGCTAACAGAAGGCTAATCCTTTAACTAATTAGAGTGCTGCAGATGAACCTTTCTTATGCAAAGGAAGTGGGTAATTTTGTGTTACTATTTTGCACGCGTGGGTTTTATTCACCGAGGAAATGTAATCATCTATCTGCCTAGGTAGTGCTTTTCTCCCTGCACCCCAGCCCCTGGCTTAGGAATGAATGTGTGTAGAATGAATGTGTGTGGTAGTAACTATACTCTTTTTCCCTGATTTATTTGGTCCCATACATGCTGAGTACATCAGGCATCTGTTTACGGGTGCCTTTCTGGGAAACTGTGGACTAGTGGAGTATTGAACTTGGTATAATACGGATCTCTCAATAAATAAAAAATCTCCTACTAAATCTTGCTTTATAAAGGCTGAGAAGAGAGATCTGTAGCATTCCACCTGTGTATGAATCGATTTCAATCAGCCTTTAGGAGGTTTCAGGCTGCGTTAGCTGTAGGATGGCATAGTGCAGCAGCAAAACTTCCCTCACCTCTCTTATTGACAGTTTTGTTATGAAACATGGAATATTTAGATTGAGGAGATTCATCCCAGTACCGCAGACACACAGCTTTGTTATCTTTGCTTCAAGCCTATTGTAATACTCTCCATAAACACACCAGTTTCCCAATCACAAGCAACAGTGCACCAGCTTCTCTGGATAAGCCTTTTGTGGAAACAAATTAGATCCCTAAAAAAAATAAAATTTGGTTTTCTGCCTTTTTTCATAGCTTTTTCTCTTTTTTTAGGAAAATGGGCCAACTTTCTCATTTCAGAATACTCTGACTCAGATATGGGCAAGGTGAGAGGTTAACGGCCTCGTTGTTAATGAGAGAGGCAGCCTCTGATTCTTACACTAATTGAAGCATTTACATTTTTCAGCAGAAATAAAATGCAAAACTAACACATTCCTTGGAGATTTATAACCCTGCGATGGATTCTCCTATCCTCTCTCCCTTAATTATCCCAAATTATCTGAAGTCTCATGAAGAAGAAAGAAATTAATATTAATATTCCATTTAGAATATACTCTAAAATGCAGTAGAAAATGGAAGCAATAATAATGATAAAGAGGGTAGCTGAGATGATTTGGAATATATAATCTTTCTTCTCTTCWTTGCAGCTTCCTTATACTAGAATAAGCCAGGAAAAGTCTGTCTTGCATTCATTTAATAGAGCAATTTTTGTGCTGCATTGACTTTCAGTATTTAAGTAAAAGCTTGGTAAAATATTGCTCTGTTAGATGCAATATTTTGGCTTCCTGCCTTGATCAGAAGAAAAATAAGGGTAAAAGAAATTGGATAGCTTGTTCACAAGTGTGTTTGTACATAGCGGGGCAAATAGACAGGTAAGGCTCATTACTGGAGAGTAGACAGGAAAAATAGCAAGAAGAAAAGAGCAGGCATATACTGGAGATGAAATGAAGCAGAAGTTATAGGTTATGCTGAAAGGAAGGAAGGAGTTACAGTTATCTGCAGAGCAAACAGTGAGGTCAAATTAATCAGAAGCTGCAAATGTTCAATCCATATATAAGGTACATAGGACAAGGAAGAGGGGCTGCCTGCACGAAAGAGACTGTGACAGAAAGGTGCAACAGGAGAGGGTGTGAGGAAGAAGGAAGAATGTGTCTTCATTTGGATGATGAGACCTATGAGCATGGTAAATCCTTTTAGCCGCTGCTTAACTGCTGATGGTGTGTTGAAGGTTTGTAACTGGTCTTTACTACTCAGGGATGGGTCCTAGTTCCTGCTCCAGATTCCTTGCTTCCAACTTTAGGGCGTTGCCTTTGGGTTCCCAGTGCCTTGGAAGTTGATAGTTGTATGGTATGAGTAGAGGTGAGGCTTAGTTTTGTTTTAGAAGTGGCCTAAGGTGGAAAAAACCTTGCGAGAACAATCCTCGGTATTGGAGTGCCGTCCACTCTGAACTCGTGTGTAAGCCTAAATTCAGCTTCAAACTGGAAGGCAAGTTATCAGTCAGTCCCATAACCACTTCTTCATCTTGTTCTGTGTAAATTTGTTCGGTATTTGCATTAACAGACACTCACTGAGTGGAGCCAGTGACTTTCAAAGGACCCGTCCATCACCTGCGAGCACGTTGGTTTACATCTGCCTTGCCATTACACTCTCTGCTGTATTTACCAGTATGTTATCCCATGAAAGTTATGTTTGATTTCTCATGCAAGTTTTTGTGATAAAGATGTAAGATTGTAAAGGCAGAAAGGATCTAGACTAACTCTCTACTCTCTTATTTTTCTAAACCCTTTCTTTTTCACTATCTTGTAACAACTTTGGCAGGTTGCTGTAAGGGTGGAAGACACCAACCAAAGTGAAGCCCATCTGCAAAGCTGTTGCATACGGCATCACATATTGGGCTTGAGAACGGATTGTGGGAGAAAAGCCTGTCTTATTAAAGAAAATCAACAAAGAATATTAAAAAGGGTGACAACAGACTTGAGATCAGCTGTGAATTAGAGAAGGCGTTTTGCTGTTGCTCTTTAGCTTGAAAATAGCCTTTACTGTTTTTGTAACACTTTGCCTGCTCTGCTTTGTTTGCTCAGCTTTCAGAGACTGAAGGCGTGTTTGTGAGGAGAGTTGAGAAATGCAGCTACACTTGGATCTGGCAATAGAAAGGAGTTGGGACTGCTCAGTGTCCCATATAGTTGGGGGCCTATGGTGCACAGGAGCAGGTGTACCTACTATCCCAGGTGACCTTACTGCAGTGCTATCTCCAGGTCACAGGAGGATGTCGTGGACGGGCTGGGTGCAGGCGCCGCAGCACCACGCATCGCTGTGCTGCACATGCAGTGGAGCTCACCCCTGTATTGCACGTAGAGCACGCAGCACATGTGCAGAGTTGTACCCAACAAAGTGCTGTACAGGACTGTAAGCTGGCACAACTGCCTCGCTGTACGTGGATATTCTGGTTTATTGTATGCTGCTACAGTTGCAGTGGAGCTAGGGGGTGTTGTGGGTCGGATGCTTTGGGTTTATTTTTAGTGTGGAGTGTCTGGGAAATGAGTTTGTGTGTCTCAGCCTTCTTCTACAGGCCAAAATATTTGGGAAGAAACGCTAGGTCCTAATGCAGTGGTTTTTTGCTCTTTTCARTCTAGGGACTTTTAGTCTAAGACAAAGCAATCCTGTAATCCTGCCTCCTTAGCTTTATGTAAAAGTAAGAATGAAAACCAAGCCAGAGCAAAGACTACTGCTAAGGATAATAGTAGCAGCTACATGGTCTTGGTATTAATCTGTGTTTTGAATAGCTACTAGTGAATATGTGACCTTTAAATGTAACAGAATGGGGAAACTAGATTTTGTTTTGTTTAGCCTGATGCAACAATTTCAATGTTACGCATTGCAAGAACACTTGCAATCCACCATTGAGAAACATAATATCATGGATAAGGCACTGGACTGGGATTTTATTCTAGGCATAGTCATATACTTTCTACATTAATCTGGCCAAAAAAAAATACTCAGTCCCCTTTCCCAGAGTTTTCTTATCTCTGAAATGAGAATGATAATCCCATAGTACCAGTCTGTGGCAAATACAAGTATTAACAATATTTACTAAACAGTTTCAGATTAAATTTTTCTCTTGTCCAGTTACTTCAGAAAACAGCTATCAAGGGAACTTGACTACAGCAAATGAAAGCTGTTACATTAGAGGTCTAATATGAATTGGCTGCCACATGCTAGAGTGTTGAATGTCCCAGGATAAGAAATTAAAAGAATCTGTTTAAGTTCTTGAACAACTGAATGCTGAAAGTATCATATGACCAAGGACACCTGTTACTGACTTCATAATCACTGTTTCTGCAGCAGTCATAAAAATGATGCATCTTAGATATGTTCCTCATTAATTTTGTCCATTAAATAAGAGGAGAAGTGAGGCTAAAATGAGAGCATTTTATTATTAGAGCTAGGTTTTGATTTCTGAATACCCTTTTGATTTGTTCTGCAGCAAACATTTTATGGATTACTTTCTTGTTCATCATTTCATGAGTAGCAAACCATTCTGCAAATTATCACAGAAGAAATTAACATATACGAGAGGATGAAGCAAAAAATAAAACAGTGAGATAAACTGGACAAAATAAATACAAGGCAGCTTTGTATGCCTTTAACTTTTTCTGTAACGCCATGGGTTAAAAAAGCAATCTGCACTTCTTCATATGAATTAGGATAAGACAGTGAATTCCAGAAGCTTGCCTGATGCCTCTTCTTTGCTCAGAAAAATAAAAGGGTGTCTTTCCTTTTTTGTTCTTGTTTTGATATCCTTACAGCTCTTTCTTGTGCATCACATACAGAATCTGCAGTAGTGCTTATTTGCAAGAAAAGTGCTGCATGTGTGTACACGATGCTCTGATTGTGAAAGACTTGCCTTCCTTCCCCTTTCTAGAGATCCCAAAGGCCACATTTGTCATATAGTCACTTTGCTATGACTGTGTAATTAAATGTAAAGCACTTTGGGATGTTCAGCTGTATAAAGTATTGCTATTGAAATGCAAGCTGTTTTTCTGCAGACAAACACAAAAGGGAAAAACAAATAAACAGCTACAAAAAAAAAAAGAAAAGGTTTCTAGGGATAAAAATGTGGACACTGGTAGATAAATAAAACATTAGAAAGAAAGGAAAATACTTCCGGAAAACAAATCAATAGGATAAAAAAAAAAAAGATTTATTTGAGAAAGTTGACAGGCTTGCAGAAATTTCTAGCTTACAAGCTATTTACAGAGAGAAAACATGATGAATCAAGACACAATCATCAAAGTAAAAAACCTAGGTATTAAAATGTTAACTCTAACTTGCAGAGAGAGCCCAGATCTTTTCCTCTGTGGCATAAATTTTCACGGGCAGTAGAAGCTTCCAATTATAGAGTTTCTTCTGTATTTTACATCCTTGGAGATAATGGTTGTCCTGTTGTGAAATGAGTGCAGGATTTTGTCCCCCCCAATTTATGACTACTGTACAATATATCAGGAACCGTAATTATTTATAAAAACAAAACCGAAAAATTAAGGCTGAACAAACTCAGTGGTGGATAGTTCTATTTGTTCACTGCAAAATGAAGCTTTTGCCACAGTGAAACAATGGCAGGTATCCAAAATTCAGGTGAATGCCCTGACCACAAGATTGTAGAAGCATAGGTGTAATCATATATTTTTTCTCTCTGTTGGTTTACGTCCGATAAGACAGACGAGGGAGCTGCATGGAGGTTTCCCCTTCCGGAAGAGCACCCCAGCCATGCTCTGTTAAGTAAGCAGCTGAGGAACAAATACCACCACATCCTACCCCTCCTTGCCTTTTTCTGAAAGGGTGCTAGTGTCTAAAACCAGGGACATTTACCTGTTTCTTGTTCCCTTCAAGCTGTTTTAGGAGGTCAGTGCTCCACCTACTTGTAACCATCCTCTGCAGAGGTCACCATCCCCTCAAGATCTGCTGAGTGAGCTGCTCACATGATCATTCCCTCATCCAACTCTGTCAAAATGAGCCAGGTTAGCACGGACCTATCATTTAAACTGTGAAGGCTATCCTGGCTCATTTTGGTGGCAATGGGTGAGGGAATGACCACAGAGCAACTTGGGTCGCAGTCTGGAGGGACCTGGAGGGAACTGTAACCTTCAATGGTTAGCAGTGACAAGTGAGTTGCAGAGCAGCCTTTGAAGCAGCCTGGAGGCTCACATCGTCTTCTGACTTCAGTTGTGCTGAGTTCTGCATTTTTTCATTGCTTTCGTTCGAAGTATCTGGAAAATAAGTGGAACTTTAACAAACTGTTTTGGTTTGCAATTCTGGCAATCAATACACTGAGACGTGATGTACTATACACATTTCTTAGCTTACCTCATAACCAAAACAACAAATTATCAATACATGTGCTCTGTTTACAGTCTCCTAGGTCTGTGTCAGCCTTCAATGACCACTCGTCAGCATATTTCACTCTCTGAAGGTCCCAGCTTGCTTTTGCTTTGGTAGCTTGCTCATAATGAACTAAGTTCACTACTCTTTGTTATCTCCCAGTGGGTCCATGCTTAATTGAACCTAATGGATTGATGATTGTTCTCTCTACAAAATGTTAATTCTTCTTGGGTTTGGATTATAACGTGTTGGAGCCACATTATAATGTATTGGAGCCAAAAACAGAATTGGGGATTGCCTTTCAATGTTCTAGTTATCTTCTGCACGTTTAGTTATTTCTGATAAAATGTCTCAAATGTGTCAATAATAATGTCAATTCAGCTAGTCTTAGAATTATGATTTCCTGAAAACTACATCTTCTCACTGGTTTACAGACTATATAGCATCATGTGCTTCCACTTCAGAGGACTTTGGAGCGGGGGGTTGGACAACCTTTAATACATTGCTTAAACTTGCTAAAGTTGTGCTTAAGAGAATCTCCTGGAATTTTGTAGTTAGCTCCATGTGCACAACCATCAAACATCCATGACAGCTTGAGTAATGCTACGCACTGTCATTTTCTTAGAGGGTATCTGAAATTGTTTCAATTAAGCCTGGCAAATTCCAGATGTTGGCTTTGTGTTTCTCTTTGTTTGGAAAAATAATCCAGTGTATCTGATTTCCTGAAACATGTAGCTATAACCTAGTAAGAAAACATATCTTTACTGGTTGCTTTGCTTATGCCCTAAACTGAAATGTAGTGGGAAGATGGCAAAAGGCATCAGCTGAGTTAAAATTAAGGAGAAGGAAAGAAGCACACTTGCACCATTGAAATCTGGAAGGTAGCTGTTATGGTAGCTTTATTGTTCATATGTTTCTAATAACCTTCTCATTTCACCTTATTGTGAATAAGGGGAAAAGATGTGCTGCCATAAATACTGGTGCATGGTCTAAGCTGCAGCTTCCATTATTACCTCCATTACTACAATGGATATTCACTGCTGGAATTACTAACATTCTTATAAGAAAGATAAGACTAAAATGACTCTACCTGTCATTCACTGAGGTGTGAATTGACAATCAAATGATTGATCAATTTTTCTGTGCTTCAATAGCTTCTTTCAAGCCTCACATCCTGAGTTACTGTATAAAAAGCTAGAGTTACAGCTAAGTTTTCTAAGGGATAGGTAAAGCAAATTAGGCAATTAGACCTAATCTTAGATTTAAAAATTGAAAATCCATCAGTGTCTCTGTCTTGCAAAGAAAATACATTTCCAAATCTGAAAGGAAAAATATCCTTACAAAAGAAAACTCCTGTAGTCCCAACAATCTGTCTGTGAATGGCTTTCATGAATTTCTAATCCATTTTTCTTTTGTTCATTTTTTCAAAAAACTTTGGACCCTAGAAGCTTTTAAGAAGGAGGAGTTTTGAAAGTGGAGCAATAGAAAGTGCTAAATATTTTATTAGTGATTTATGAAAACATGCTTTTACTTTATTTCTTTAACAGAAAAAATTCATAACAGTTACCAAAATGATGAGGATTAATGTATGAAAATGTGTTGCATGGCAGCTTCTGAGTAATGGATTTATAAACAGTTCCTTTTTTTGTTATTATTTATGTCAAAGTGGATTACAAGAAGACTAGCAAAATTATTGTAGTCAGATCAAACAGAATAGACAGGTCATGAGTTTTCATGTAACCCCTGCTGAACTCTGACCGAGGTCACCCAGTCTGCCCTCTCTAGTAGTTCCCTCTCTAACAGGAACACTGTGATGCTTTTGTCCAAAGGCTCACTTTCTTGGTTTGAAGCAAAGTGTAAAGCACGTGAACCTCTGAACAGTTTAGTTTAGGAAAAATATTGCTTGATTTAAGCTCAGCTCCATCCAAAAATCTATCTTTCAGTCTCTGTTTAGTCCTTTTTTGCAGCTGTTAGTGAATGTGTGCCTTTCCTAGTGTACACGTAGTGATTCACTTGTAAATACGAATGCAACCAGAATTGAAAGTTCTATGCAACCAGTCAGAACTAAGAAACAATAAAGAGCTTCAGAGGGGGGGAAAAACAAAACAAAACAAAAAAAAACAAAGGTAGAGACAAAAGTGAGACAGAAACCATAAAAATAGGAAAGATGAGACAGACAAAGTCAGGGTAGCCATTTTGACAAGCTGACTGAAAGCCGCTGTGCTTTACACTGTGAGGGCTTCATCCAAGTTTCACTGGTGGCAGTAGAAAGTGCTTCAATGGGCTTTGATGCAAACCTAATTCAGCCAATTTATTGAATGATTGCTTTATTTCTGTGATATCCAGTCCTGTTGCTGGGCAGGGATGAGGAGGAAGGGGACGATAGGAGGGCAAAGGGAAGTTGACCACACAAATGTGGTGTTGGAGGCATTAGACTAGTATGCATGGATTGTTCAGCCTCCACAAAGAACCAAACTTATTCCCATGGAAACCAATGTTTGAGGATGAATAAGTAGCCTGGCTCTCAGCAGCTCCCTTTCCTTTTCTCTGTTCTTCTCTCTTGGGATGTTTTGTTGTTGTTTTTGGTAAAGGGAAAGAAAGAGGCTCTTCACCTCCAAGCAGCTTGAGAAAAGACTGGCAACATTCACTCCACTAATAAGTTGGCAATTAATACAAAGAGGAATGTCCTGGATTTCTTAAAGAGAAGTATTTTTCAACAGGAGCTAGTCAAGATGTTGATGAGGTTTTGTTTCTCTTTTTTGTTGCTTAAACGGGATGTACACTTTCTGGAAAAGGGGGACRCTAAACTGGTGTTGTAAGTCTGCCCTCACGTGTTGGATTTTAACTCTTCAAGAGAGGAAATATCAGTGAATTCGGTGGAATCCACTGGATGCCACTGCCATCACCCAGATACAGCCCTTCAGGTCTGCTCTTTTTTTTTTTTCTTTCTTTTTGAGTTTTATGTGCTGATGTGCACATAGCAATGGGTTGCATATGCAGGGAATACACAGAGGCATGCACCATCCATTTGATATAGCAGATATGGGTTATTATCATTCCTGCCCTAAGCAGATAATGAATTCAAAGGTGGTCTTACAAAGGTGTTGCTGATAGTATCAGTGTTATAATGTGTTGCAATGATTCACTGACATAAAAAGAGACAGCCAAAGGTAAGCTGAAGAATAGGAAAATTAACAACTAACTTTCAATAAGTGAGGAAAATACTCTCAGTCTCAGTGATTTGAAAGACATCTTTTGCATTTTGTTTCTTGTAAGGAGCATTTCAGGCCCCAGTTCAGTATTTGAGAAGAATAGGAAGAGCGTTGTATGGGGAATTTCCAGTGTAAATCAGCATGGGACTGTGTTTAGACGGGACACAAGTAGTTCTGCAAGCACTGAAACTAATGAAGCCAGGTTTCTCGCAGGCTCACATCCCATGACTGATTGACTTTGGTGCCTATGGAAGTGTAAGCGCTCATTCCACTTTTGGTGCTGTCAGGATCTGTAGAAGACCTTTTCCATGTGGATTTGATACCTAAATGGTGATCTCATGCTGCAACCTTTCCCTTAATAGGGAATAAATCTTGCTTTCTCTCCCTTTCCCTTCTCCAGACATCTGTTTTCATGAAACTTGCAGGAACGTAATTGTCTTTGAGAGCTCTGTCCCTCTATTCCACTTGGCTGAAATCAGCCAGTAGGCTCAAAATTATTAGGGAAACCAGCCAGACAAAATGATTGCCTAAGCCTCATTTCCTTAGGAAACTAGGCTAAAAAGTTAATATTAGTAACAACTCCTGAATTGGAGCTACTGCTGGGGGAATGCAGTGTGCCACTCCAAGCTGTTTATGCAGAAGCACAGTCTTATGTATCACTCCCATTGTGCTTTTTTTCTGTAAACTTTCTCCTAGGTCCTACTAGCAAACAAGCACTCCTCCAGCTGCTGTATGGTTGAGTGGTCATAGCAATGCAGTGAGCAGGAGGCAATCAGAGCCCCTTTGGCTCTTGGCTTGACTTTCTAAGCTTGCCTGCTGGTGTTTTTGGATGTGGACCCCTGTTCACTAGAAAGTGATAGAGACCACACATCCATTTAATCTGGAGCTGGCCACTGCTTGGCCTTCTAAACATTTCTGACCTGTACTCAGATCAGCAGTTTACAGTGGAGTTTGTATCCTGCTACTGAGTARTTGGTTTTCACGGCAAAATGTTTTTCAAAAAATCTTAAAAAAATTATACATGTTCTTCTTCACCTGAATGTGTGAGTGTTAATTTGGTTTAACCTGTCTGCAGGCCTTAAATTGTTCATATGAATTTAATTTTTTTAAGTTTCCTTTCTAGACAATGATTTATGGTCTTATGCTGTGCAGTATGAGAAACGTATTTTGGCTGTAATGGGTGGAAACCTGGATCTCCCCTGCTGCTCAGGGTCTGCCTTTTTATCTGCACTGTGTGGTTCACAGTATATTTCCTCCCTCTCCTCCTTCCCCTTTTCCTCTTTCTTAGAACGATGGTTAAGAAACTGCATTTATCTTTGCAGAAAACTGAAATTCTCAGCTCTGTTCCAAAAGAAAAAAAAAAAGGAAAGAAAACACATTTCACAGCAGACTCTTCCTTCTTCATCACATATGGTCAGTGATAGTCACCTTGCTGAGATCTGTTCAGCTGCCAGTGTGTTTTAAGAAGTTATGTACTAAAAAAGACATATGGCCAAAGACTCTTGGGTTGCAATTTTTGCTGTGTGAATATGAAGCAGAGCAGTGGCATTGTAACCACTTTCCAGTATGAGCTTATCTTCAGTATTTTGTTTTCTTCTGAAGCATTGACCTTTCTATTATCAGCCCCTCTGAAGGGAAGGAGTACAACCATGTCTTGTCTGTATCATCTTGTTTATGGTTTATATGTGGCTCAAAGTTCTGTCAGAAACTTCGTTGTCATTTTACTGCCTGGTTTTACATTCTGCCTGTGATGTACTAATTATTGGGGTGTGACAGAGCACTTATTTCCTATCATAAACCAGGGGCTGTTATCCAGGAATGAAATTTTGTTTGAGTCATGGAAGGATGTAACAATCTGAAATATTCTCCAAGGGCCATATTCTGATCCTGTTGACACTGATGGAAATATTACTTTTGTTTTCACTGTGAGAGCCACATAATGAAAGACAATGGAATTACAATGCCTGCTTCTATTATTTTTTAAAGAAACATTTCCCCACAGTACTGTGAATGCTGGAAAATAAGGCTGTTGTATACCTCAGCTGAGTATGTTGTGCAGCAGCACTATCATAGGATATTTAGTACACTAGAGAGCCACAGTCTTTGTGGATGTGAATCACATAGTTCCTTTCACATCAGGGGCAGTGTACTGTTTTGGGGAAATCTCGCTCTTGGTCTCAAGCTGCCATTTCCTTCCCCTTTTAGAGTTGAAAAAACAAAAGCCTGCAGTTTTAATCCATTCCTAGTAAGGGGAGGATGGGAGAAAAGAAGGAAAGAAAATGTTTTGGAGACTGTGGAGTAGTTTCTGAGTTCCCTACTAGCAGCACACAGTTAATGCATATGACTTAAAAGAAATACACTTGCCCTCAGTCGCCACTTGCCTGCGGCAGTAGAGATAATGAAGTACTTCTACTTACACCATCGCAAGCCCTCACTTGAATATCAGAAGCACAAGTAGAAACCAGATTCTCACCTAGAGCAAAGGCAAAGTGACTGCAGCCTCCAGCCCAGCTAAGGCTCCTAAATGTGCTGGCGTGAGCGGGCACCGTCATGTGTTTATGCATAGTGTTAGAGCCTTACGTCGCTGTCAGTATCAGTGTTTTGTACGTTCACATGCTCTTTCTCCTCCTTCATGGAAGAGATGACAAAACTTAAGGGCAAGTAAAAGGGTCAGTCCATTTAGCCAAACTCTGGTAGATTAGACAGCCCACAGTGTACAGAATATGTGCTCTATTGTATTACAGATATTTCTGTTTATAAGAACAAAATTCAGCCCTGAGCACATTCACGTGATTAAAATGAAGCCAGAATGTCCCACCATGTCTTTATAACACTGGAATGCAAATTTTGATATGCAGTTCCAAGTCTGCTACTTTTCTTACTGATATTCCCCCCTTTACCCTCCTTTTGAAAAAAAAAGTGATTGTTTTTTATTTCTATTGTGAGTGTCTCTTCCTGATCTTTTACAGACCAAACAATTTGTAAGCAAATAGATGGTTCTTCTGTTCTACAGATCCCATAATTTATTGGCTTCTTGCACCTGTCAGGTGCCACATTTCCTCCCAGTGGGAATATATCCCCATTCATGCAATCCCTCTTCCTTCATAACTAGAGAAAGACATAAAGTTACAGGTGTCAGTTAAGCCGTGGCTGCTTCTTTGATCTTTCCTAGTCATTTTTTATTGGAATGTTTCTTCCTATGTGTTTTTCCTCTGTAACTTGGCTTCCAAATAGAGTGACATTTGTTTTGTTTTTAATAAGCCTGGAGCCCCAATTCTGCTTGTGCACCAGTGAAAAATGGAAGTGATTCTCCTGATCTCAGCAGAGCACATTGGGCTAAACCTCATCTACACAAAAAGTGTTGGGCTCACTGTTGTCTTGGGCAGAAATGAGATCCCAGCTTGTGAAAAACCCTTAGATATGTTGTTCAAATCCACCCCTAGCTGAGAAAGCACTCAAGTGCTTTCCTGAATCAGCAATATAGGGAACATTCACATATTAAGAGAACAATTTCATGATAAAAAATCAATCATATTAAGGCGAAAAAAATCCTTACTTATTTTCTATGGAAGTGATAGATCCTGTGTCAAGACTGTGTATCTTTGTAACTAATGTGCTGAAGCTGAAACAGGAGATAAGAGCACAAAGCACAAATTATTGGGGAGGCCATTTCCTAGTGCTGTTCAAGAGGTTGGACATAGTCTCTGCTGGATCTCTCTGCAGCACCAAAATGGAAAGAGATGGGCTTATCTCTGAGCCTTCCAGCCCAGACATTCAGGCATCCATTTATTACTTTAACAGTAATAACGCCTGAATCATAAAAAGCACATTTTAAAACTAATACTGTTTACCAAGGCAGGCATTGTGCAGCTTGAGCTGGGAACCTCACCTGACCAGTTTCATTCATGATTCTGATCTTTCTGCCTCCGGTCCTTCTGTCCTTGCAACAAGATGCTGCTGCTTGTGTAAAATGGCAGGAGACTGTGTGTGTTTCTGACAGATAAATCATTACCTGAGAGATTTTTAAAAATCCTGAACACATTTCTACACATACACCTTTTTTTTATTTTTTTTTCTTGGTAATGCTTTCCCTTTCCTTTCATTTCCAAGCTTTCATTTTGGGGCAGAGTCCAGATCATTTGTTTTAGGCTTTCTTTTGATGCAGTTAATGATGCGTTTTACCACTTGCTCTGTTGAAAATACCACTGGACAAAACTCCAGACCCTGCACAGCCCCTCTGCCCTCTCCCCCGCTCCCCTGTCCCCTCGATCCTCTGCCAGCCTGTGTCTTTCAGTCAGAGCAAGGTGAACAAACACACTCCTGCAGCTTCAGCGCTACCTCGCAATGACACCTGCTGGTGGCATTATGGGACACCGTCCCACCGGGGGCCCCAACAGCCACCAGGACCCCTCACAGCTCCTCTGGCATTTCCACTGTTTCCTTGCTATGCCTACAGAAGGCTCAAAAGATAAGCTTTTTTTATTATTTATTTTTTTAACCCTCCGTGAAATGAATTGCTATCTCCTTTCAGCTGATGTGATAGAATTTAGATAATTTCAAACTAATTTGTTCTGCTGCAATTCCCTATAGCTTAACACCCCTATAGCAAGTGAGGCAGCTGGGTGACACAATCCAAAGATTTTTGGTAGTGTATGTTTTTTCATCTCAGCCTATTGCACCATTGTTTTTAAAACATTTGTAGTGGTATCACTTTGGAAGCAAATGTTTTAAAACGTAAGGAATATCTGTGAGCTTTCTGCTATGCTTCTTCAATCCTCGATCCTCCAAACACTTGAGAATTCAAATTATTCAGCTAGGCTTAATGAGGCTGACTCAGAGTAAAGTTGTGTGCATAAAAGTCAAGGATCGGGGCCTTGATGTGCTGCATTTTTAGGTGGTTATGAGTTTTTAAATATTTGTTATTGAACAATTTAAAGGAGAATTTGGGCTATATCTTTTCAGCAATGCTTGTTACCACAGGAGCTCTTTGGGTGGTTGCAGGACCTGGAAGCTTGTTTTGCAGAAGCACTGTGATCTGCCTGTGCAACCTGAGGGCTAGGTGTCAACTCTGGCTAGCACATACATCTGCTAGCTCTGGGTAGGTTCATGCTGCTAACCACTAAGACCTTAGATCAGTCACTTCCCCCTTGCCTCCATTTTTCAGTCAATAGAATGGAGAAAATTGCACTGGATATGTAAAATGACAAATAAATATGAAGCATTACCATGGGCTGTACTGTGATCCCTAACATAAAACACAAAAATGGGTAAGAAAATTTGACTAGAGTAAGAACCTGTCCATTTTCACATCCCMGCTTGTTTGTTTGTTCTCTTTTTTCTTCAGTTGCCTTTGAACCTTCTCTTTTCTGGTTCTGAAGAGTAGGAGCAGGATTATATACTGGTGATCTTAGTGGCTGCAGGCAGGGAGACTGTTGGAGGGACTGAGGAGCTTGTGCTGGCCATCTGAAGAGGGGCTCTGGTATGGTTCTGGGGGGGAATTGGTTCAGATAAACTAGAAAAAATGCAGATGAGCGTGGTGACGCTTCAGTGCTGATCTGAACCAAACCTCTAGGGATTTCTCACAATTAATCTTTAAGCCTCTCCAGGGCTTTATCCTGACCTTGTTCCTACTCCCAGTCATACATACAGTGAGGAAAATTTCTGTTGAGTCACCCGTTGGAAATGTTCAGAGGAAAACTCACCTTTTTCCTAGATGCTTTTTGCTGTGCTAAAGCAGTCACTGGACAAGGCCAGTGTAGCATGCAGAAGTTTGCTTAACCCAGATGGAGAGTGAGATTCTCTTCTGTCATCTAGCAAGCGTACAAAGGTGCAACTCTTCATTTCAGAGGAGCTGCTCTTTTGTATACTGAGAGAAAGACCCTAGGGTCTTTACTGTAAGAATAGAGGAGCAGACACCTTTTTTTTCCTAAGTGATTTTTATTCTGATTTTGCTCAGACTGCCAGATACACTTCTATATGTTTGTTCTTGTAATGTTAAGGTGGTAAAAGATTCTTGTCAGAAAATCCTGACTCCAGGAAATAAAAACTTTTTTGCTTTTTTCTCACTTTAATGAAGTAAAATTTACGTTATGCTCAAATCCCTCCAGTAAAATTGAGTGTTTATCCTCCACAGCATGGAGGTTTTTAAGCTGTATTGTAATATTTATACTATAATTATGAAAAATAAATAAACCTGGAACTGGTTTTAGAATATTTTGTTTCACAGTAAAGTTATGAGATTATTGAATTTTCATTGCCATTCCTGTTGAAGTAAAATTGAAAAATCTCAGAATTTCTCACAAAATAGAACTTCCTAGTTTTAATTAGTTTTGTTAGAATGATGACCTCCCCCGCTCTCAGTACAGGATTCTGGAAAGAAAGGTCCACTTGTTTCTTAACAGTATGTTGGGGAAGAATGGAAAGTAGAAGGACATGAGAGAGAGGAGTGTTTGCTGGCGATTTGAAACAAAAAAAGGAATCTCAATTCCACTTTGATCTATAAGACACTTTCTGACGTGAGAGAGCTGCTGTCTCTGGAGCCTTCTACATACCTCTTGAAATCCCAAGACCCCTTCTTTTTTTAACCTGTATTGTATCTCCATTGCCCTTGAGATCCTATATTACAGCTACTTCCCTTGGAAGGGTTTGATAAGAATATCTCTTTTGGACCATGTCAGTGCCAGAGAATTGCTGTCAAGCATCAACAGGCGCTGTCCCTCCTGCCCCAGGGCTTTAAAGATGCTATTCTAAAATTAAAATGTTTGGTGTAGATAAGATAGGTAGGGTTGCAATGAGGTTAAGAGTTGCTGGCAGTTTCTAACTAGATACTTTTTAGAAGTTGATCAGGTTTCTTGCTGTTATTTTCCTTTTTAGAGAGATAAATATAGACAGACCAAGTAGAGAAAAAGTCAGGAACAGGAAGCTTTTGAAAAATATTTTGCAGTTATTCTGATTGCATTGTTTAAGTCAACTCACACCATTTGATTATGCTGGCATTGTCTGCAATGTAATGCGACATGGAATATGTGATGTAACAAGATATGCCCGCCAAAACCCAGTGTGCTTTGTTTTAGTCAGAATGTATTAATTCACTTCCTGAATAATTGACCCAAAGAGATTCTGTGAAACAGTACTAAATTATTCACTGGATTTCCAAACTAGCAGACAGTGTCCTTTAAATATTTAAGAATAATGTCAAATAATTTTCCACACCAAAAATATTCTTTTTTTGTGTTTGTTTAGGTTCCTTGGCTCTTCTTTGTGGATAGGGAGAAAARGATAATTAAATAAAAGCCACTATGCCCTTCAGAGATTCCCATGCACCGTCTCTGCCCTCCCACCTACAAATACCCCCAAGCATTCCCAGAAAGAGAAGCAAATGCTCCTCCAGTTTAGCTGCCAGACCCAGCTGGATTCCATATTATTAGCGCTTTTTCTCGCCTTACTCTGTGTTTTAAAACAAAACCCAAACTCTCCACACACACACATATATATTTATATATATATTTACCACATAACTTCTGCCTTGGCAATAAGTTTCTCAAGACAGGGTGCAGCATCGCAGGCTGCACAGCCAAGGCTGTTAAGTGCCCCGCTATTCTCTCCCCTCAGGCCTTACAGTGCCTCTCTAGGTGTGCATTATGAGATAACAACCTTACCGGATCAATTTTGGTGTGGAAAATAGGTTTCCTTAAAAAAGGGACACCAGCGCAGCAGCATTAAAGTTCTACCAATTACAGTGTCTGACACCTTTCCCCTTGAAGGTTGCATGCTGAACGAGTGCAGGGTATATTTCTGGCTTGTTTAAAAAGGATGAGGACAAGCATCCGATAGCTTACCTTAATTATTCCATTTCCTCCTCCCTATATACATTTCCAAAATCTAATTATAGTGTTTGTGGYCCCTGCGATCAGCTGGTACCCAGAGATTAATATAAAGCCATGGGTAGAACAGCTACCTCCTTTCATGCTTTACACAACATTGCAAATATATTCCAGCAGTCTTTTGATGCTAATATTTAGATACATTTATCATTGTGTTAGCATATTCAGTGAGCAATATTTACGCTTTATAAGCTCTTCCAGGACCAACTGCTCCTATTACTCCTATTCAGTCCATTCAATTTTCCACCTGAAATACCACATTTGTCTAGTCAGGGTTTGACATCTATTTTCAGGGGGCTTTGCTTTTAATAACAAGTTTTATTTAATTGTATGTTCTGCTTCTCCCAAAGAATACGCTAGGCAATCTGTTACGTATTGTCAGTCAACTGAGATGCACTTGGCTGCACTCTCATGTTTATTATCTTGGCCCTGATAAGGGAACATTTTTGTGTGTGTGCATCTGTGTGTGTTGAGGTGCAATTGTTTATCTGTTCTTCTGCAGCTTTATTTAGACCGRAATTTGCGGCAATGTCCTCACAAGTGCAGGAATGTGGTCCAGGGGTGTGCTGTGCACACATTTGGTGGGCGACGAGCAGGGCTCCTCGCTAGGTTTGCTATTCCAAGCCACATGTATTGTCACGCTGGGTTCTTTTTTTAAACAACCAGTCTCCAGACTGATTATGTGCTCTTTATTTGTGAAAGTAAATAAATATAGTAATGATTCTCTTGCGTCTGCCCCCCCTTAAAGGCATTTAGAACTGGCTTTATGCAATAGCAAGCCCTATGACTCTGCTCAGCCATAATTTAGTAAGAGGAAACAAAGTCCAAGCTTTGAAGAAAAAAACATAGGAAATTCTCCTTCTTCATTTTCATTATATAGCCCTCCAATAAGTTGATAATAATAATAATAATAATAATAATAATAATTGTTATTATTATTATCAACTTATTGGAGGGCAAAGAATATCAGCACTAGTGATAAACTTTGTAACTCCCTCAAGGGCTAGAGCTCCAGACATATGTAGGTTGCCCAGCTTTTAATGCTATACAGTTGTCACAAACATCATCAAATTCAATGTTTTGGCATTTTGGAACAGCAAGAGCAAACCAAGAATTGAGCAAAGAATGAACTGGTTCATCAGTTTGCCTGATAATTGGCATCCCACAGGCTCCACTGTAACAGTACCAAGTCACTGCACAAGTAAATTCACTCCCAGAGTGAGAACTTCTGCAACAATTCTTTCTGCACTGAACTTGCTTCATTTTCTGATACTTCCTGTGTGCTGAACCACCAGGGTTTGTTCCTGGTTGCAGTGTGGGAAGAGCATGTCCCAGTCCCAAGTCAGCAGTCAGTGCATGCAACAGAGCTGATGGACAGAGCTGGTTAGGAAATAAATTGCTGTTTCATGAGAAATTCTGCAGTTGCAGAAGATTTTTCTGTTGTTAAATAGAACAGAAACAGAAACAGACAAACAAAACCATAGAAATTTCCAAGAAAAAAATGGGGTCATACTGAAGGTTTTGGTTTGACAGAATCAAAACCTTTGATTCTAATTTTGACTCCCTAAAGATTCTATATGTATATGTATATAAAAGAATGAAAAGTCATAATATTGAAACAGAAAATCTAAATCTTCTATTTCAGAAAGGCCAAGGTTCAACGCTCTGATCTTCCCTGAATCATTAATTTCTCTGTACTTCAGGTTGCATTTCTTGCAGCCTTCTTTCTTTCTTGCCTACCAACATTTCACGTGGTTCAAGCCAAGGCTTTGCCGTAAGTATACTGATTGTACCATACCTGGTGGTCAGAGCTGCACAGAACTACAGCAACGATTATGATCTTTCAAGAGCGATTTTCCTGGGGAATCTTGACCACTGCAGAGGTTCAAACAGGCAGGAGAGAAGGGGATGGCAGCGTCCTGGAAAACTGCCCCTGAAGTGGACCTTCCTGCAAGAGCATGCCCAGGACATCTGCTGGTGGAGGCTCTTCCAGCCCCAGTGGGAAGGAGAAAAGGAAGAGCAGGGCTGGGGAAGGTCACTGCATGGATCTGCTTACCGTCCCCTCAGATGGAGGATCACAGGGTGCCACGCAGGCACCCTGCTCCTCCGACAGATGGGAAAAAGAATTTTGTCCTCTTTAGCACTGAGGGAAGGCCCCAGGGCTAACGGACCAACGCCTCATACCTTGCTGTGGTGTGGATCTTGCAAGTGTAATCCTCAGGCTGTATACTGGATACAGAGAGGCTGAATGATTTCCCCCGGTTATGCAGCTAATGGGCATTAGAATTGGGATTAAAACCTGGTCGACTTCCAGTCTACAGTGACAAAACCCACACTCTTCCCAGTACTGGCTATGAAGCAGTACCTATGGTTTGGTGCTTTATAGGTGCCATTAATTCCACACACAGACATTTACTGTATCACCTGCATAAAACCAGTGAAACAAATGAAATGAGTTTGGGGGCTGTGTCTGCCAAGCCAGTGTGATGCTGACATACTATTGGCTGGGTTACAGCTCTGCAAACCAACTTTTTCAGAGGAAAGGCTGACAAAGCTTTGCAGAAAAGAACCTTAGACCTTCAGCACAGCACACTAGCAGGTGGCTCAGTTATATGCCTGGGTGTGCTCTGTGTGCACTGGGGTGCTAACATGAATGTGAAGCAAACATCTTTTGAATGACTTGATGCCAGAGGGGGCATGTATGGCATCCTGAGACAGCCTCAGTGAGACATCTGACTGATTAGATATTGAGGGCAGGTGCTGAGGTACCAAAGTCATGCCACATTCTGTTTTCCTCCTGCAGCTGGGCCCTGATAAAATAGCAGTTCGTAAGACCACCAATCAGATAAGGTGGCAATTTTCGACAGGCTCAAATTATTGTTGCCGCAAAGGAGGTCCAGATAAGATCAATCAGACACTGGAATGATTTAGCCATTCCCGATTTTTTTTCCCTTTTTTCTTTCTGAAGACACTTTACACAGCCTGCCTTTTGAATATGAATGCAGGGAGCTCTTGTGGAATCTCATACTCTCTCAGAGCAAAATACGAGTGTTGATTTATGGGATGGATTATGGAGAAACAGTAATTCTTTGCTGTTTATGATGTTTTGTCGGAAGGTGCAGTACCCTCCAGTCAGAGCAGCATGATTTCAACTAGGTTTTTACAAAAAGAGCTAGAGAACGGGGGTGGTAGTGAATAGGGCAGCTCCTGTAACACAGCAGTTAATAAGACACAAGCACATAAATCATGTGACAGGTATTGAGTCTAACAGGGCAAGGCAGTAGTTTTTAAAAATAGCCAGTTAAGTTACTACCTGGTAGAAAAAGGCTGACTGAATGCCACTATTTGCAATTAGGGCTATTTTTTACCCTTTTTTTCTTGTTTGAAAGTTTTTAAATGCATTATGGGAACTGTAAGAAAACAAAAGGGACACACAGCACAGGACTTGAACAGCAGGCTGTGCCATCCCTTTCCTCTTGATCTACCATGGCCCGATCTGTTCTTCAGGCATTTACACAGGACTGTGTTGTGGTCTCTCTCCTGCGTGACCCCATGTGCTGGATGCAGTTAAATTCCTGAGGGTCATGACACAAGAGAGAGACCCTGGTGCTGTGGTACAGCTGGGCTGTATTCCTCCTATTGGGCTTGGTGATCAAAGAAGTCTTGATTCTCCACTGCAGCCTGGAGATGCGACTCCCCTCTTTCATGTGACTCCACAGGCAGCTTTATCATAATACACTCTACTATACACCTACATCTCTTTTATCATCACCCCACCTATTAGAAGCAGCAAAGTCAAAGGGGAAGAAGAGTTGGGGTAATCATGATTCATGCCTACAGATGAGCCCATACCTTCTTGGTGTCCTTAATTTAAAGGAACACCAAACACTTTAATCCTGAAGTTACCAGTGTTCTAGCACAACTTACATTTTATTGCTAAAAACTGTTTATTAACAGAAGCACCATAAAACAGAGCAATAGAACATTCCCAAATGAATCATTCCCACAATTTTGTAGACTTCCTGCATATGCATGTGCCCTTCATTTTGAGCCATTGTCAAGCACTGTTTGCCACAACAGGACAACATCAAAGTAGTCAGATTAGCCATATATGAGTAGGTGAATTCTGGTCTTGGTTCATTTATGACATGCAAAAATTTCCAGGACCACATCTTTTGGCCATTGCCATATCATGAAGTAGGCCTTTAAAGTGGGATATGAGCAGATGTTACCATTGAAACAGAATCATAAGAATTGCTTTCCCAGAGGACATCAAAAGCCCATCTAGCTCATTAATCGGTCCCTGACAGTGATCAAGGCCTGATGTTTCAAGGGAAAATAAAAAATAATTGTAATAAACAGAAACAAAAATGCACCTAACTACAATTGGCTCCTATGGGAAAAAAAATCTTCTTGACTCTGGGCTAATCATCAGCAAATGCAAAGCAACAAAAGGTGAACAGCATAATTATGTGGGTCTGCTGCTGTGAATCATAAAATGGAGTTTCATGATCAATGCTGTCAGTGACTATAGTACAATGTCAATAAGTACAGCTTCAAGGGGAATGGCTGTTTTCACAATATTCAGTCCATATATCTGGGAGCAGGTCATACAGGTAAGACACCTGGCTTGCTTGAGAATCACCACTTTCAGGAGAATGTGTGGTCTGGGCTGAAGAGCTGCCTTTAATTCCAGTGGGTACAATTACTGGTGCAAATCAGTGTAGTTTTTCCTGAGACAATGTTTATGAGCATTGCTCTACTGGAAACAAGGAAACCACAGTGATTTGCAGCAACTGAAGAACTGACCCACAGGTGGTTACTGGCTGCAGATTGCATTTGGAGGGTCTTTGCGTCTGGTTTTACAGGCTCAAGAAGATATTTGAGAGTAATAGAGAGTGCTGAATAATAGCTGCATGAATTTCATGGTTCTGATCAGATGAGTTCTTTTCTTTGTTTTTCTTTTCTTTTCTTGTTTTTTTTTTCTTTTTACACATTTGTTGTGCTAAAGAGATGAACTGAGACTAGGAAAGATGTGTGTAGGAAATAATTTCCCTAGCAAGTTCTGGTATATTTTTCTGATAAATAATTTTAAAATTATTTTATGTTCTCCCAGCTGTTGCCTCTCTGCAATTTCTCTTCACATCATAGAATTGGAATATACTACAGGTTACAGGCTAACAGAGGGGGATGCCTAAGGTAGTTTTAACCGAATGGTAGTTTGAAATAGCACTACTGCAGATAGATTTCTTTTGGTATCCAAGCCAGTTTAAAGCAGCTGGCTATCTCTACCTGACGCTGCTATCTGGCATGTATATATACACTTCCAATTCTTAGTCAATTAATAGAAAGTATTGACAAATGCTCTCACACTTTAATATTTGTTTCTCAGTAAAAAATCCTTTCCTAAGTGCATTATGGTGTAATTTCACTTGTAGCTGACAAAATCCAAATATAACTCATTCATTCATCTTTGCCGCCCACCTCTTTTTCGGCAGAGCTCTACGGGCAAATCCAGTTCTCAAGAAAGCTATGGCTGGCTGTTACTGCTGGCCTTGCCACCTTGTTTCTGACCAAAGAGAAATCTTGGTCTCATTGAATTCACTGACAAAACTTTCTTTGATTTTTCATGGGGCAAACATATTTATTACAGCAAATACCCAGAGAGTACCCAGAGAGAATGGGATAGCCTGTTTCCTCTTCCAAAAATGACTGGACTTCACAGCCAGACTATCACTTTGAGCACTGGTGCTAAAGAAATGACCTCTCTATCATATTCTCTCTGTTGCATAGCATGGCTCTTTTGTGTTGTTCTGAGCAGATGATATAATTATCAAAATTAAAAGAGGTTTCGTTTTGTTCCTTTTTTTCCATATTTGATGTCTGGTTTATATTTGCTTTTGGGAGATTTTTTTTTTTAACAGAATACAGAAAAACATGAAAGCACAAAGTAGTCTTATAACTGCCGGTGCACAAATAACTTATGAAGGGTTTAAGCCCACCTAGCTCCCACTCAGATTGGCTCCATCTCACCTAAAAACCCCATCCGCAGTCCAGCTCACTGACTTCCCAGGAGTTTTTTGCCCTGTGGACACTTGCACTTCTTAGATAATTCCCTACTTAGCCTGAATGTGTTCTGATTACTTAATTTTAGTTGTATATACTTTGTCAGAAGCAGCAGTTCTGGTGAAGCAGGAGCTTTTCTCTGCCCAGAGCTCTGGTGAAATTCAAGCGAAGCTGGATAGGCAGCCAAACTCCACCTAATTCCTTTGGAGGAGTCTCAAAAGTTTCCTGAGCAATCGTGCTGTGACACCACGTAGGAAGGCAAAGTACTACCACTTTGGGAATGATGAATGAACATAACAGTTCCTACTTGTCCAGTCTGTTCTCAGTGGTAGAGGTATATTTGTGGCTTAAACTTCAGAAACACCTAGAGTCCTATATGGTCAATAGAGACAGGAGGGGTGATCACAATGTTATTATACAGATAGATCATCTTCTGGAGATCTGAAAAGATATCTACTTCCTTCCATTTGTTAGAAATTGCAGGAATCATCTTGGATCAGAATCCTAAAATCTTACTGAGGCAGCACCTAAATGGGGCACTGCTGAAGGTAAGTAGACTAGATTCCACTCTTGGTTAGGAGGCTAACAAAAGGCCTATAATGAAAAAAAAAAGGAAAAAAGGAAAAAGGAAATCTTTCAGGAACAAAAAACACTTTCCCTCTTCTCATTTGCAGCTCTTTGAAAGTCAGACTTTCTTCTGGTAATTGCTATGCAAACATTTTTGATGTCTGTGAAGAAACATCTGGACACTTACTGTGGCATCTGGACATAAATATTAAAAGATCGACTAAAACTTGATGTGAGTTAGCCATGTAGATAGCCATAAAAACCACAATGACAAAACCTCATTCTTGGCCTTTTGCTGCAAAAGTGGATGCTTCCTCCCTTGTTTTCAGTATGTTTATGAATTGACACTTAAAAAATTAATTCATTCAGTCTTGACTAATGGTGGGATTTTCTTTCATTTTGACCATTTTTAATGAAACTGGAAATTCTCTGGCCTGACTGAACAGGTAGAAAATGTCCCTTACTCCCTCTCCAAGTCCCCTGCCAAATTTTTGGTGTTCTACAACATGAAAGTTTTGATTCTCATTGTGAAATGTGTGTTTGCTCTCTCCTCTCTTCTCTTCCCTTCCTGGACACAGCCTGGACTCCCACTGAATCCGAACTGTATGAATACACTGCCATGGTCCATGGGCTGAGCTACCTAGGAATAATTACTGTGGGTGATTATTTCACTGTATTAAAAGAAGAATTGTTGTTTTTGTGTACTCACTGTAGCATTCCCACTGGGAAGATATACTGTGAGGAAAGAAAAATGGCTCTAAGATCCTCCCGGACAGGACTTCTGAAAGAAAACAGTACACATGCACACACATACGCACGCATCCCAGTTCTCACAATGTCAAAAAGCAAGCTAAAATGATAACTCAGTGACTATTTTTCATCTTATAATTTAGGGTCTAGTTTCATGACTTTTGAGCCCCTCAGGCTGGCAGTACTGCAAGTCTTTTTTTCAAAAGTGGCATGGACATGAAGACATCTAAATCCCACTAATTTTTAATGAGTCTGAGATGCAGATTATCAAAGATTTCTGAAGCTGACAGGAGTCAAGCATGTAAATGTGTTTGATATCCCAGATCTTATTACCTCAATTTTCTCTTTGTAAAAACAGGAATAGTAGCTTTTGCCCTCCAGAAGAGAATACTAGAGAGCCTGAGCAGTGAGTCTATCCTGCCTGAGCAGTGACACTCTCCTGAGATGGAGATCCTTTAAATTTTTCAAAGACAACTGGAAAAAGCATAAGTCAGTGGATGTGGATCAACTAAGCAATCCTGAATCTTCTGTGTGCCACCACTTGCTCTCATCTTATCTTTTTCCCACTCCTATTGCTTTCTTTCTGGTCTTTTGTCYGTGTTTGCCCTTTCACTGCAGGCTTCAGTGCTCTTTACGTCATTTACAGGAGCGGTCAGCTGCAAGTCATATATCCCACCACCAGAGCTAGGCTGCTTATGGAATGGATTTGGTTTTATAAAGCTATTTCTGTTTCTTTATGTTCTAAAGACATATGTAATATTTCATGAAGAAAAAAGAAATGTTCTAACTGATGGTTGCGCTCTGCTGTTGCTAACTCATTGAGAGATTTTTTCCTAGATTGGCCCAACTGTAAGGTGAACAAATTGCTCTAAAAGACTCTCAAGAATGGAAACTCACAGATGTTTATACTTGTTTTCTGCCCAAATATTTGGTAAGGACTCTATAATTTAAATAAAGGGCTCATTTTTCCCCAGTTTAATGTCTTTTTAACAGTGTGGGAGTTATAAACATTATAATAATTTTACCACTTTCATATTTAAAAATATGCCCTCTAAGCATTTACATTCAAGATTTGTTTTTCTTCAGATGTGTAAATAACGCTTAGCAATTTGCATCTCATACATAAATCTCTCTCCTGTTGAATGCAAATTAAAAAATAATAACAGTCCAGCCCCCAACCTCTTCAGTTTCCTTTTTTCCCAGTTCCTCATATTTATGGCAATTTATCTGGCTAATTCTTCCAAGGAGAATTTTGGGGTTTATGTGTGTTCAGAAAATAATCTTTTTTTGAAGTTTTCTTCCACTGAGTAATAAGAAGCCTAGAGCTGATTAATAGTATTTCCTTTTGCAGCCCTAATGAAAGTATTTCAGGTTTTATGCATCCCAGATGAACCCACTTTAAATAGTGTGTGTGTATATGTGTGCATGTTTGTTGCTCTTTCTTGGGATTTATCCAAAAGGAACTTAGTTTCTGGGTTCTTTGTAGAGCAATATTGGTGCTGGCTTAATCAATTTCAATTTACTCTTAAACCAGAAACGAGGCATTTATCAGGATGGGCCATGAAGGGCTAAATGGGCATTTCATGTTGCTGAGACTCTTGGTGAAATTTCAGGTCATTCACCCTGAAAGTTTTTGGAGCTCTGAATTTGCAAGAACCTCTTCTTTATCTTGCACTTATGCTGTCTGGTTACACCCTCAGGGTAGTTTTACTCTACAGATTTCCTGCACTGGTAGTTTCTGTGCCCACTGATCAGTATTGTGAATCTCAGCCTGCTAAAAATACCTCCTCTGGAAAGTCTTGCTGCCTTCATAAAAATGTGACCAAAATATGTCATTGAATCATCTTCCTCAGCTCAGACTGACTCTACTATTTATTTCTGTATAGTCCCTTCATCTACTGTCTCCCCGACTGCTTCACACACAGAGTCAATCCCGCCCAAGGAAGTTCTGCTGCTGTGTGGTGGCTGCCGCAGTGCTTGGCGGGCTTGGACGGTGTGCCGCTCGCGCTGAAAGCAGTGACCCCCGATTGCTGAAGTCATGTCTTCAGTTCTTGGGGCAGGTGTTGTTTTAGCGGTCAGATCAAAAAGCTCTCCTAAGCAATGGTGAGCATTTCCTCCTTTGCTGCCTGACCGCAGTGCTGCTAAATTTAAAGCAGCAAAGAAAAGCAGGGATGTGCTAGCAGGACAGTCCCAGCTGTTCATCCCGGGGAGGCGAGCGGCACTTTTATTTGGAGAGGGAATGCAGGAACTTCAGTTTCACTGCACAGGCTGGGGGAGTGCGGAGAGGAGAGTAAAACTTGTGCTAGCTTCCTTCTGCATTTTATAAAAAGTGTTTTCAAAGATTCATCCTCTTTTCCCCTCCCTGCAAGTTATATTTGGTTTTAAGCTCTCTTGGCYGCTGCACTGATAGCTCCTTACCATTTCCACTGCAATTAATCACAGCAGGCTTGATTATGCTTTTGTCTCTGATTGTGTGAATCAAGATCCTTCTGTCTAAAGTGAAGAGACCTCTGCTGTCCTGGCACCCTGCCACCTGCTCCATCCCTTCCAGTGCAACCAGGCACGGCCAGGCGAGCTCAGGGGCCGCTGCGCATGCTCTGATATCATGAGAAGGGGAGCAGGGGCGAAGGACTGGGCCCAGCACTGCGGCTGTGGTGTAAGGAGTTGCAAGGCAAACGAAACCACCACGTCAGCCCATCTGTCATCTGTTTGCATGCTGCTGCATGAGGGGGATGTTGGAGCAGCTGGGAGGGCTCTGCCCTGCTTGCTGTGGGGCAGAGTCTGCTTCAGCACGTACAGCATGGATAACAACCGCTTTTTCGAAAACCATCCAGGGTAGCGCTCATGCAAGATGAATTGACTAGAAAGAGTCATTTTAGATAGAAAACAAATGCTCACAATAATGAACTGGAAGTCCCAAGGAGCTCCATTTCTGACCAATTGTTTCTAACCACCTGCTCTTTGCTTCTACCCCAATTTTACAAAGAGAGACAAGCATGAAAGTTTGGAGAGAATTCATGACTGCTTTGGTTCTTGCCATGGGCCTAGCTGGGTCATCCTCAGCCTGCCAGGCTCTCACTGYGATCGCTGCTTGTTTTGGGAGAGCAAGAACACAGGAACAGCTGATAGGATGTGTGACAGCTTCCATGTGTTATGTGAAGTTAATCAGAAGACTAAACTGTATTGCAAGAGTTCCCAGCATGGCAAAGCTATAGATATTGGCTTTACTGGCTCTTCAGCACTTGCTCTTTTTTGCCAGACACTTCACAGTCTGTGAAGCAGGGGAGAAGATACTTASCATTCTAGAGTAAGGCCTTCCTTTGAATCTCAAAGCTCTTTAAAAATACTTATTTAAACACAGCGCTTATATGGGAGTGACTGCTTCATAGGTTTATACTCTGAGGTGTGGAGGTGTTAAAGTTATTTGCTCAAACTCTTAAGAAGTGGAGCTGAGCTGGGAGCAGAGCTGAGGAGTTGCAGTTCTTAATGTGCCACTCTAACCACTTGTCCATAATCCCTCCTTTTCATTTACTAGCAGATGATAATTTATACCGTTGCCTCTTAGAATGAATAGCAAGTGTAGTATTGCTCTCCAAAGCTACCCAGGTCAGAAATCTTCCAGTTAAACACACGTGCCATCTAAAACCGCAGATAATATTTCTGAAGGACGTACTATGTGTCTTTTTTCTTCCACGCACATAACACTAGGCTGTGTGATTCTGTTCTGGTTTTAAAGAAAGAGGATTTGATTAGTTGCAACTCCAATTCAGCTTGCAGAATGTAACATTTGATTTTGCTGTATCTTTGGTTAGCAGATTACATCCTTAATACACCCTTACTTGTCAAGCAACAGCTCTATAGGCAGAGATGAAAGTAGCTGGCAAGAACACATTTCCTTTGCTCCTACAGGAGAAGATGACAGGTAACATGATCTTGACCTCTGAAAGTCAGGGACAGATCTGAGGGTGGGTAACCTGAGCTAGGACTTCTGCTGATCATATAACAACACATACTGGTTCTGTAGCACAGACGTGGCTTAAATCTTTGGAGGAGGCTTATTCTATGAGTGTTTTTCCCATTGGCACTAAATTATATTGGGTCCTAACTCCTTTAAAGCTAGACCAATATTTAGAATTAGCTGGATAAAGGTATCCTATATTACTTGCAATTTTAACTAATTCTTTTTTTAATAGAAAAAGAGCAAGCTAGTTTCTTGTAGATTGTGCTGTTAAATTTTTGGGTGGAGAAGAAGCAAATCCTTGAGCAAATTACATCTTCAGATGAACTCATAAAGACCATCACTTCAGGGTTTTATTGCTCCCTAAATAGTGTACTGTCTGCCTTTTCCCAGGGATCTAGTTTTAAACCATTGCCAAACATCAGGGGAGAGAAAGATATCATCTACAGGTTTTAGTAAACTCACAGAAGTAGATGTGGCCATAAACTGGATGTTAGCTAATGCATTTACAGATGTTCATTCTATTCCAGATGCAACTACTGTACCTCAGAGATACCATTTTGCCATGGTCTATGGAGAACTGATGAGGTTGCATGATGCTGCTTTTTCAATCTTTTCTTCCAGTTGTCAAATTACATTATAAGGCACTAAATAGACACTCAATATTTTCCTTATATAAATTTATCATGTAGCAATTACTGCAGTTAAACACAGTGCGGGTAAGTGATTGTAAATGGGAGGTGGCAATCAGTGTAATTAGAAAAGGAAAAAATGTTCCTGCAAAACAACCTCTGCATTACAATATTGCCCACATTATAAACACTTTAACATGTGGTGTGTCCCTTCTCAGTTACACAGCGTTAACTCCTGTGTTGATTCAGGCTTGAATTACACAGTAAATCTTGTTTGTGAATTTATAGACTCTCCCTTTGAAGGCAGAACTGTGCCAGCCTATTTATTTAAAGTCCTTTTTTCACTGCAATGGCATGCTTTTGAGATGTAATACCTTATGTGCAAAATCCTTGACTGACAGCAACTCTGCAAGCTCATGATGCTTATAATAYATTACATATTATCAATAAAATGGTGCAAGACATGTCATAGATTTTATTAACATAACTTTAAATTATGGGTACAAGTTTGACCTATCTGTTGATGGATTAGAAGCAAAGCTTAGATTGTTAAACAGTAGTAAGCGGCTCAGGGCATCATTAAACAAACTGTTTCAAGTGAAATGTCTGTATTTCACCATAAAAAGTCAAAGCACACCTGTAAAGTTAGCTGCCCCCTAGGCAAGTTCCAAAGTTTAAAGAAAACCAGAAATAACATTTGAGTCTTTTTTTTTTAATTACATTTGCCATTACCTTGATATTAATTATGATTCAGACCTGGAGACCTTGACTGCCCCAAAATAGTTTGTTCTGTGCTTCTCCTCATCCCCCAAGGCAAACCTGAGAACATAAGTTCTGAATTGCCAAGAGATCTAACCAGTAACCACATCTTTGGATACTCATAATGCTTAGCTTGCTTGCCCTTCTGTCCCATTTCTGTGTTGAGATTCATTATGTCAAGACCAGAAAGTCTAGTGACAAGGAGGATCCAAAGAGAGATTTAAAAGTCACTCCCCAGAACTGCAGGAGTCTATACTGGCAGATTCAGTTGTAGAATTTGGACCTCAGATCACAGATTTTTTGAGACACATCTAGGATGTTTGTGCATGCTTAGGTAGTTTGACTAATTTTAATTGATGGAGTGTTTTTTATTGTGGATCACTAGCCACATCTCTTTGTTGTAAGTACTCTTCTCACTTTGGCAACAGGGAAGAATTTAAAGCAAGTCACTTAAGTGATTTGCTTGAAATTATGTAGAAAAGCAAGGATAGGGCCAAGAACAGCTCATACATGTCCTGATCCCTAGCCCTATGCTTTATCCTGGAAAAATTCCTTTTCTTCTAAGTGTCAGCAGGAGCAGTCTCTATAAGAGGATAAACAAGACTTTTTCTCCTGTGCTTTAACTCTTTAAACAATTGAATTTTATTTTTAGGATGTGAACATTTGATTTGTTGTGGGTTTTTTTGTTTGTTTCCTTGGTCTAGTAAAGATGGGAGCTGGAAGGCAAGAAGCCCAGAAATAACTGCCTTTTTGCATTATTTCTATAATATAATTTCTGGATCAAGTACAACCATGACTGAGAGAAATCTCTTCCATTGACTTGGGAGGGAATGGAGAGAGACATTAAAAAAAAAAAAAGTGTCCAGCTGGTAAGTAAGCTGGCATGCACCACTGAGTCATTGGTAATATTTATTCGATTAGACTGGACAGTCTTTTGCTGTTGACRAAAAAGCTAACAGTCCATTGCACATTAAATTAAGAGAACACACTGCACCATAATCACAACTCTCTCTCCCTGTGCACTGATCAGTAATAATTACATTTGGGTAGGGGTGGAAGAAGATAACCTAAATATTTTCAGATTAATTATCTCTCTCCTGTGCTCAGAAAGATCCTAGCATTGTAATAACAGCAACATTTTTGAGATGGAAGTCCTTTGAGACTTAAAATTGGCAACAACAAAAGAATATATATCTTTGGACAACAGCACTATAAGTCACTCTGCTGCTTTGTTTTTTCTTAATCTCTCACAGAGTGATGTAAAAAGCTTTCTTTGACGAGTTTAAAAATATTAGTTTTCATTCCTGCAACCTTGTACGCTGAAAAAATACAGGTCCAAATAAGAGCAGCTTTAGCCTTGCACTGGACTTCCTTGTCTCTTTCTCTTAACCTTAAAGTTTGCTGTGATGAAAACTAATAGCGTCTAGTTGTCAAGAAGCCAGAATAATGACATTTTGTGCCATTATTCTAATGTGTTTTTCACTGTGCATTTTCTTTAATTATTTGCATGAGTAATATCATTATGCATTCATGTCAATACAATTCTAATAATTAATTTACATGATGGCAATTTCTTAATGATTTTGATGTCAAAGTTAATAGCAATGTCTGATAGTTGATCTGTTRGTGCTGACATAAATTTAACTTTTAATATATTAATGCCAAAACCAACAGCAGTATCAAATTACGCTGGAGAAAAATAAACATCCACTGGGTAAAAACTTCAGTGGAAAAGTCTTGATTCTTACCCGAGGTTTATAGGTTCAAAATAAAACCAAGGCCTCTAGACATACTGCATGTCGTATTTTTACTTTATCTTGTTTTATTTATTTATTACATCAGTAATATTCTGGATGTCTGAGATTTAACAGATGAAATATGATATAATAGCTAAAATATGATAAAATATGATATAATAGCTGGTATTCTCTTGCCTCCACCTTGACGCATATATTCCATATTTTAAAATTTAAAAAATGGATTAATTAATTAATTAAGCTGTTATCTTTCTGGTTCTTTAAACATGAACTCTGAAGCGCTATCCAGTTGGGAACCTAGGACCCGTGTCTGAACCTGAACCTGTATCTTGGTTTGTGATTTCAGTTTGCACTGTGTGGTAATATCAGCAGAGTAGTATCAATAAAACAAGAAACAGAGCAATCCATAATAAGTTTTGAAAAATCAGTATATTTAGTACATTGGAAATATTGTGCAGATAAAGAGATAACTGCATGTATGCAACTGTATATATGTACATATGCTTTTATACAGACTCATGGAAGTATTACAAGATAATTAACATACAATGAAAGCACATTCTTCAGCCTTTGTCCAGGTGCTCTAAAGATCTGTTTAGCCATTTATAGAGATTTTTATTTACCAGTTAAATATTTTAGTACACTTTAGTATTGGAGAAACGTATGTGAAACAAATTATGGTAACCATAAAATAATGATGGTTGGTTTCCCCCTTCAATCAAAAGCAAAGCCCAGTTCCATGACACAGTTGCTAACATAATATTTATTTCCACCTGTTTCAGCCAGTTAAACATATAGACGAAATGTTAAAAAACATTACAAATAAAATTGATCCTGCCATGTATTTCAGCCTTTTCCCCACTTGGCTTTTCATCAATGGTATACACTAAGTGAGTGCACATTTCACTTCATATAGTGAGGAGATAATTATACAGCCTCAATTAGACCTTCCATCACTGGACTATAAAGAGCTCCTAGTGCAGATCCAGATCATCTGCTTTTAAGAACACGCTGTCTTTCCATCTTCAGCTTCCACAAGTGGACTGTCAGTCCATACCTACTGAATAACAAGTCTACTGGTCTGATTCCTTTCAGTCTGTTTTATCCTCGCTCTCAAAAATATCTGAACATGCATGTTTGAAGCCAGTCTCCTCAAACTCTGATCTGTCAGTGGGGACCCTTTTGCTGTGCGCAGTCCTGTGGAGATGAATATTGCTCCATTCAGAGATAGTTCCTGTTGAACAATTTTAAGAGTCCTGCTTGAGGTGGCGAAGGTGCAAAGAAATAGCAAAAAGAGGTCAGGGTAGGTGGACTGCATTTTAAATGGCTGTTAAAAACAACTTACAATGAAAGGCTAACTTTGGCCCTAATGCACAGCTGTCCCAAGGTATTAAAGCATGCAGCTACACAGGAGACCTTTGGCACACGCACAGCTAATCGCTGCTAGCTAGCAACAGCACAGCTGCTACTTTCTCCTTTCCCTGCGGCTCTTGCTGCTGGCCTCTGCCGAGCCAGGACTGAAAGGCAGTGCCTGGCACGTGGCATGGAGAAGGTCCCAACAGCAGTGGCTTCGGGCCCTAATATTTTTCTGAGAAGAGGTGGGAAGGGGAAGGGATAGAAGAGACAGGAGGCAGGGGCAGATCTGGGGGCAGGAGTGGCCTCCACTGGGAAGAAAGTGCCTGGTGCAAGAGGCCTGCCAGTAATGAAAGCAGAAAGCCTGTTGAGATACATGAGCAAAGCTGAATATTTATGCATGCTGCTTGCACTCTTGCAAGCACAGGGGAGATATTTGCCTGTGCAGTATTATCTGTGGAAGTACACAATCCATACATCCATAGGATGTGCTGAAGTCTCCCCTTCCTCACCTGCCCTTCTGGAGAGCATGCTGTGCGACAACAGTCTGTCAATTAATTCCTCACACATATTTCTACGGTACTGTACCTTGCAAGGTGGCTGAGAGGCCTGTGAAGTGACAGGAACTTTGTTTACTCAGAATTTTGTGGTATCCTATAAAATGTACTGTGAAAGCATATGTGCAGCTGCCTATAAACACAGTGCTCCGGTGGAGACCAGGAGAAGACAATGGAATAGACATGTCCGAGAGTCTTTGTACTCCAATCACCCTCTGTCAGGACACCTTACCACACATCTTATAGCACATTCAGAAGTTTAGATGTAAGCTTGGCTCACCTCAACCTTTTGTTCTTAAAAGATCATTGGACTGAAGCAGATGCTAGCCATACAATTAAGGAAAGCGAGAAGGAAGGTTGGAAAAGAGTTTGATATATAGAATGGAGAGGATTTTGATATATAGATTTTGCTGAATGTGCTTCTTCCCCCTAGCTTTGTCTATAGTGAAGATCTGGAGATGCTTTCCGCTTCCAGAATAATTTAATTTCAGAGCCTTCATTTTTGGGTGCAGAAAAGGAGAGGAGGATTTCTTTCTGTGTAAAATTACCCTGTATTACTTAAAGGTTATTTTAATAACAAATTTTTAAAATAATAGTATTTTATGTTATGTGACCTTGAAAAATGGGTGGGATACTAACTGACTGGTCACTTTTTCTGGGTTTTTAGAAGGCATCGTTTTTTACTGTTTAAGTTTTCTTTGGAAACAACTTCATCAAGAGCACATGTCTCTGTTTTAAGAATAGTTGCTCAACAAGGAGCAGTAGTGTAAATGTTATCTTTATTATAGGTGAGTAGAAAATCTCTTAAAAGCATTTCTGAACTGCTTTAGCTTTGTAAGCTGATTGTTGGAAGGTATAAGAAATATGAGTGTGACTGTGGTTTGTACACTGAGTGAATTTCTCCCACAGCTTGAATGGATTTCTCTTGTGTGGCATTTCAGAGAACTCTTTTTTGCCACTTAGCATGTGGAATACCTGGGCAGCAAATATTTTTTTGATGCAGGGCTTGTCATGAATTGGACACAATACTTCTGAAATGTAGTGCAGGAGTTTGAAAGCAAGGCTTTAAAAAATCAGAGCTGTTGGGTGGCTGGGAACATTACTAATAAAAATATGTTTGAACTTAATATTTGAAAATAGATGTCCCATAAATGAGAACAACATTACTCTCTTCCCTCCCAAAAATTCATACTCAGGTTTTCATAGAAACCCTAAATCTGGCCCAGATCACTTCGCCTGTGAGTCAAAAGCTGCTCCTTATGTCTCACATAGACACCCACACCCAGCTACAGACATCTCATATTATCTTCCATTTCTTCAGTCCTCCAGTTACTTGTTACACCCATTTATTGTGGGCTGTCTTAAATTAGCTTCCTAGTGACTCAAAAATTTATTAACTGCTCAGGTGCCAGGAGTTCAGCATGTGCATAAAAGGTCCAAAACTGGGGTGTTATATTAGAAGTCATTTGGGGGATGAATCATGTTCTTTCCGCATGCTGAAGTGTTGCAAAGGCAACAGGGTTATCACCTGGGACAGGGGGTGCCGCTGGGATGTCCCCATCACCCTGAGACCTCTGGCTGCTTTGGCCATGGGGCTGTTGACAGCAGCGCTAACACAGGCCTGGTCCCTAGGGGATTTGGGGATGTTGAGGGAAAAGCAAGTGCTTTGAAAGCAGCCGAAACCCATCCAAGRTTGCAGACACCCTTGCCCATCTCCAGGCCATGCTGGCTGGCAGTGCCACCCAAAGGAGGATGGCTGAGGGGATGCTCCAGTGTCTGGGGTCTCTGAGTAGAGCGGTTTGGGGCAGCACCCCCTGGGTCCCTGTTCACCCTTGTGGAATGGGGGCTGCTGCTGGGGATGTGCCTCCTCTCGAGACAACTTTGAGCACTCAAGCCTCACATGCCTCCGCTTGTTTTTCACTGTTTGTGCTCTGTCAACCAGGGCACTAAAGGAAGAGTGACTAAAGACCCGGAGCAGTGCTGAGCACTCTTTGACCATAAGGGAGCCCTTCTTCCAAGCCCACCCCCTCCAGCACAGAAATGTTGGGAGCTCCAAGGGAGGTCGAATGCGTCTTTTTAGAAGTATCCCTTTTATATGCATTATTCATCAAGTTTGAGGAAGATGGAAGCAACAGACCACTAGCCATTTTTCTTAAGCTGTTGCAAGCTCAGAGGTGTGACTAGGGATATGATCTAACTGCTCTGGTCCTTACTGCAAAAGTTGATTTCTGCAAAGGTATTAATTAGTCAGTAGGCAGCCGAGCTACTAAGTACAATGCTCATTGTTTCACTCCTTGACAGCTAAGCTCAGGCTGGTTATTAACACAAAGAAAACTTTCACTTGAAAGTCTTATTGTTCTTCTGTCTCTCTCACCACATTCTTTTGCAGAAACCAAGCTGAACCACATTAAACTGTGGCTGGAGTCGTGCAGCCTCTTTAAGGTGCCATTTAATGCAGCGCTCCGAAAGTCTCTGATAGGGCTAAGCTCACAGGAAGCAAGAGGTGTGTTTTTGTGGAGGTGGCCTCTGAGTTCCCATTGGGTGCACCACTGCACATCGAGCTGGGAAAAACTTCTGCAGCAGGAGCACCACATCATGTTACGTGGCAGCTTTGTAACAAGAGGAAAATTATTTCCTCTGGTACTGTACTTGCTGTTGAACTAGAATTGATCATGTTGCCATCTCTCTGTAACCATTTGGATGTCTTAAGTCTGCAGACCGCAAAGAGATTTCACTGTAACTGGGCAGTAACTAATGTCTATTATTTATTGCACTGTCTTTGTCACCCAAGGCTTTAAGTCATTTCGTTTACTGACTAATTGTACTGAGTAATGTTTTTTTAACACAATGTGTATTTACAGTCTATAATACTGGAATACATAAAACCCTAAAAATATCCTATGTTTAATTCCTAAATCACATGATTTTACAGAGTTGTGTATATTTTTTGCATCCACTTTAGCCTCATACAGTATCTCCAATTGTTTACATATGTTAAAATCTCTTGCATTTAAATAGCTCATTATGCAAATATTTATGAAATACATGGATATTTATTTTTGCTGTACCCTCTATTCAATCACTGAGCTGAGATTTAATGTCTAAACATTGTCTGCAGTGTTGCATGTGCAGAAATAAAATATGAGTAATTATGTACTATATACAATTATACAGGAAAAATTACAGATTCAAAAAATATTAAAGTTGCAAAGCCGAACACTCAAATTTATGGAATGTCATAATTAAGGTGCAAGCCCTACCCATATATATGTGCCTTATAACACAGTCTTAACTATTCAAATTCTGGTTTCCTCCCAAAAGCCTTCAGCTAAGATTTAAGTGTGAACGTATCACAGGCCAAGGCCATAGGCTCAGGCCAAGCCTTGGGATCAGACTAAGGCTAACTGTTTCTCAGACAAGAACTTTTTTCCTGGAGCTGGTCACCTAAGCAACTTAGCTTAACTAGCATGTTTCTGATTTTCCCATCCCCATTGCAAGAATTTGCAGCAAGAGAACAGCCTGCATTAATTTACCTCTTAGTCTAGAGCCATACACAGAGCAGGACTAATTTTGCATTTGAGATATTTGAAAGGGCACTGTGTTCTCATATAATCAAAAACTGAGTCTGAAGTACATTTTGTTGAAAGGTTTTTGACCAGAAAATCTTCCACCAGGAAATGCTTCTTTGTCGACATTGAAATGTTTTGTGGGAACATTTAGTTTGTGATGATATTTTTGACAGAAAAAAAGTGTAAGCAACTCAAAAGCTGAAGAAACTATTTCTCACTGGCAGTTGTGTCACTGTAAGCCTGCTTTCTTTTCATTCGGTTTCAGAGCATATATTATTTATATTTACTATTCAGCTGTTAAATATTACCACATAACCAGCACAATAATCTTGAAATGTTTCAACACTGTTAATGCTGACATTGTTTAATTTGATTATTAGAAGAACGTTCTTTTAACAGCCTTTGTGCACTCACAGTTATATTTCCTATATTTCAAGAAAGCAAAGAATGCCTAGAAATTTAATTTCAGCGGAAATTAAAAATGCTATGAGGATGACACCCAATATTAAAAAAAAAAAAAAAAAAAAAAAGCCCAAATGTTTTTTGCCCAAGTTATAAGCAGCCAGAACAAATTTACGTGTTAGGCTGAGCAGTTTTAATAATAGATGGCATCCTCAGTTCCATCTATTACATTGCAAATAATTTGTCCTTGGAAGTTTTCTCCCTGAAAACAGTAACTATTTCATTTTTTAAGTAATACAATTTATAGAGAGTTTGTAACACAAGAGAGGATATTTGATGCCAATTTTTTTAGTGTTAACTGAATCTGTGATGAATATAAAGAATACTTTTGTCTACAAGAAAAAAATATTTCTTAAGCTAATTTATAACAACATGTTTCCTGCTTTTTATTAAAAGCCAAACTAAAGAGTAGAAGTGTTCTTAAACTGGGAAAAGGCTGGGCTACAGTAAGATCATTTGGATAAAGATTTCCCAAGATGTTGAAATGAATCTGATTCTGAACCTTTTATTTCCAGTTCGCAAAACACTTTATAACTTCCTGGGGTGCTTATTTTAATTCACTTGTAGCTCAGCACTTTCTGCTTGTGGAAATAGGTAAAGCAAATCAGCAGTGAAGGAGATTCTAATGCAGACAAGCCCCAGGAAATATTAGGAATCTCATTAAAAAACAGTGCTTTTGTAACTCTTCTTACTAAATAAGAAGTAGTATTTGGCTATTGTCTGACAACAGYAGGGAGACTCCCATTAGTCACATATTGACTCTGGCAAGATTTGGAAACGTGAGTGCTCACAGCAGGCGTGCTCAGAAGCATAACTAGGGCAGYAAGAAATTTACTTCCATGTAGGAGGCTGACACAAGGACTTGTTTGACTGTAGGCTTGCCTGCTTTTTCTGGGATATATTAATTGGATGGATAAAAGAGATCACCCTTGTTTTCCACAGACCCTTAGGCTGAGGTGGCTACAACTCCTTCCAAGCTTAATTTTTACATTCACTCCCTTACTACTTGCTTGTTGTGGAGCTTAAKGGAGAAATCAGTTTCTAGCTTTCCAAAGACAGAGATTCTTGAACAACTTTCCTGTAGAAGTAATGGGGCAAGAAAACTAAGAGGTAAAACTCAATGGTTTTATGACAGGGGTTATAGAACAACTTTCCCTGCAATAGCAGGCAGCTGTGGTTGATGATTCAAGGGTTCCCTTTGCTTGCCCAAGCCAACTTGTTCAAACTCAAAAAGCCCGATATCTTTTCCAAAGCTTCACCTTTTTTTTTGGAGGCCAGCAAAAGCTAGTGAAGATGTGGATTCTTGCTGCTRAGATACAGGCCTGGGAGTTGGAGACATTGACCTTCACCCAGACTTCAAGGGGGTCACATGGCTTCTCCTGGCGTCTTCTCCTGGCCCTAACTCAGTCTCACAGTGTGCTCTTGGGAGAGTCAAGCCAGTTACACGTTACATTTTCTTATCTAAAGCAATGGAAGAAGCAGTCAGAAAACCATTGATAGGCCTGTTATGAAGTCCAGTATAGTAAATGGCTCTGAGATGCTTGAGAAGAACGTGCTGTAGATGTGCAAATCATTAATACAGCAAGCCTGCAACAGAGTTCAGTGCTTGGAAGATGGTGCCCCAAGTATTTCTACAGCACCAACTTCCTCTGCTCTAAATTTAAAACTCTCAGTCTGTTCCTCTGACCCTCTCTCCCATCATTGCCCCAGACAAGCTCTGTTTCAGATGAGAATCAAAATGCCTTTAGAAAGAGAGAAAAAAGCAGAAATGCAGAAGAACAGAAACACCTGTGCATTTCAAATGTGAGTTCTACTCACCCCCTGCTATAAAGCTAGAAAAATGTTGTATTTATTTATATATAAATAAATATTTTTTTTTATTGCTGCAACTTGTAAATAGGAAATGAAGTCACAATCCTCAAAATTATAATGGCAGGCACACAAAGACACAGTTGCTGGCACGGAATTCAATTAACAGATAGCAATCACCCTTGGGTGACTGTGTGAGGTGGAAATATACAGGCATGCTAATAAGTAATATCTTAAAGCCAAGGCGTTTTTATCAGCCAGCAGCCAGACATGGGCATAAGTGTGGGCAGACAGCACTGCTCTGGGATATTTAATAAAACCCGCTCTCTTCATTTGAGGATTTGTGTTTAATCATTTGGTAACATTTTAGAAACATCCAGGCTGGGAAACTTCTCAAATGGAACTGCTTAGGTCAGAAAACTGAGAGTTATTTACTGATACTAAAATAGCCAAAGGAACAGAGTGGATTCTAGGTAATATTAAAAAAATTCTTTGTTGCCATCTTTTTGACCTTTGAGCTTCTGGTGTATGCTTGCTACATGAATCACAGCCTTATCTGGGGAAACATGCAGAAGACATTCATTAATACTGGGAAAGCAAATGATTGAACTGCTGCTTTAAATAATTTTTTAACTCTTTTTTTGCTTGGTTGAAAGCCTAAAGCTAAAGTAGTTTTCTTCTAGGCTCCTTGAACTTTAATTTGCATTGGATTCTGAGCTTTCAAAGGCTTCAGGCAGGCCAAGGTTTGCCATTGTCATCAACTCCAAAATGTTCAATTTAAACTTCCATGTCAGGGCTGTTTTTGTGTCACAGCAGAGGGGTGGATTTGCAGGACTGCTCTGCATGCCTAAATAMTGCTGCTTGGAGGAAAGGGAAATCCAGAAACAAAGCTGAGGATTTCTTTAAAGAAAGGCAGTATAACTTAGGAAGACAGTTGTTAGGATCCTAATGTGGAACAAATGTAAGGCCTGGTGTTAGTAGATACCCATATAACTCTCTAGGGTCAAAGTGTTCATCAAACAAAAGTGGTGTGAAGCAGGACAAATGGGGGCCAGCCAGCCTAGTCATGGGACATACAGGAAGCACTGTATATGAACCATTAACAGGAAAGGCTGGAGGCTTTTGGCTAGGAAGCAGACAACATGGCTGCTCTCATCGCTTTTGGTTTTGCCCTGCTCTGAGTAAATAGACCTGCCTCTGGAGGTCATCATCTCCCCCTCTGTCACAGGGGCCATGGTGGCAGAAAGTCTACTGTGCTTTCACTCCTGCTCCACCATGGTGCATCTGATGAGAGCTGGGAGCACCATCTGCACAAGGCGCTGTGTCAGGGATCTTTTGGGGGCAACTGGATCGCACCACCGCTGCCCCCATCACTCAGGTTTGAACAGTTCTGGTGGTCCACACAGGCTGCCAGCATCACCAGGAGCTATGTAGTAGCTAAAGCAATTGGTGATTGTCCGATTTGCATAGAGTCTTTGTAATTTAGCTTTATCAAAGGAATTGTAAGAGAGAGAAATGGGCTGAAACAAATGCTAAAGATGCATTGTGGACATGCTACAGCCACCCCAGAGGGTGGCAGGTACTCTCAAAACCTGATTCTTTTTCCTGGGAATTCATGTAATCTACAAAACCATGGTCGTAGTCTTCTCTGTCAGCCATTTCCCAAACTGTTGGCCTGCAGCCCAGCTTCTGCTGCACTCAGGAAGTTGTAAAGTCGCTCTGAATAGCTGCTGTGAAGCTGCCCATCCGCTACTCAGGGGAACTCTCGTCACAAAGAGTTTTCAGTGCCCAAGTCACTAATGGATGGCTTTCTCCCATACAGAGTATGGAACAATGTGGTGATACATTAAAAGTTTATTGGTGTGAGTTTAGCCTGGCCACATTATTCATAATGGCAACACCACAAGAGAATTGCACTGTTCATCCCAAATGTGAGACCATAAATCCTACAAGCCACACAACACCATTGAATGGTGTGTTTTGACCACTTTTTTGCAGAAAAGCTATTTGTATTCCCTCTGTATGTAAACCCAAGCTGTCCTAATATTGCAAGCCCAAACTGTGTGTTGGAGGCAAAAATAATAACAAAAAATGGCAACTACTACATTTTAGGAAACTCAGTCATAAGTCCATGATACTAAGGTCTAGTACCTGCTGCCAAGCTGGAAGGGATTAAGTGCTGTGCCAAAGTGGAGTGGGAAGTGCTATAGCTCCTGTGTAGTGGTGGAAAAGCTCATTCCTTGCCCAATTGCCAGTTATTGTATGGAGCCCTACAGTTGCTTCAGAACTGAACATTGTGCTTCTTTGCTGGGAAGTGTGCATGTGTATGCATGGGACACAGAGGGACTTTGTTTTTCTACTTGTTTAGTTTCCTTTTACAGATAGCAGCTGCAATAGAGGGGAGTGTGAAGTGCATTCAGTGGAGCTATGTTAGTGGATAGAGTATAGGTAAGTTGGTCAAAAGTTCAAGACAATTGTAATTTACTGTGAGGATGACACATCACCTGCCTAACATAAATCAGGCTTGCAGGAGTCAGGGAATAGTTCAAGCTATATGTCCATTTGCTGCCATGCTTTTCTACAGAGCCTGTCATCAAGGTAGCCAGTTTGTGTTCACAGTGAGAGCAAGCAGCTGCTCTGGAGGAGCTGGGCTGAGACAAATGCCTCATTTCATGTAGGCACCAGGTGACTGTTAGGTGAAGCTGACTTTTCCGTGCTTCTGAACTCAACCTGGTGACCTGGAAATGAAGGGCTACACAAGCCATTACCAGTCATTTAAGCTACTGACTCTTCCAAAGCACTTGTCCCTGCTCCAGCAATTCTGGTAGGGCCTAGTAGCTGGGCCATGACCGTTTCCTTATCACCAACAGCCTGAACATTTTTCCTACGATACAGCACAGCACTCATTAAAAGAAATATTTATTAGAAGAATTGTGTATATTCAAGATGGTGAGTGTTATTACTTGACTGAGAACCAGTGGCTTAGGGGAATTACATAGCAGCCTCTTGTAACTTTTGCAGGAAACGCTGTCTGAACTTGCAGAGATCCCTCCCCTTTCTCTCCTTCCATCCACATCCTTAAGGGTATGGCCATTAAAATGAATTAACCCCTGAGCTGAGAGAGGAGCCTTAGATTTCCCGAGTCGAACAGCAGGAGCAAGTTCTCTGCGCCTGCAGTTATTCCTGCAGTTACTTCATTTGCTTTTGGTATTAACACTGAAAATGCTGACTGCAGGTGTTAAAAGTTAAATGTTAAATGTAGAAAATCAATAGCATGGTACCCCCTTCTCCCTTTCCCCTCAGCTTCTGAGGTGGAAAATGGCCTCTAGATAGATAAAGAAAATAAGTTAACAATTCTCCAGCTCAGAACACACGCATTTATTCAAGAAGATATATGTTTTATGACCCTAGTATAGCAAGGTTCCTCTTCGTTCAGCACTTGGAAGAGTGACTGAGGATTCTGCAGCGTTGGTTATTATGCAGGCCATATGTTTTAAAACATTAAGTACCTTGACTGTCTCTCACATAGCTAGTGCTGTCAGCAGTTTGCACAGTGCTTTTATGTGTCTTTTTTCTCCCTGAGATACCCATGTTCAGTTTAGAACTGATTCTGTTTCTGAAGCAATTCATTAAACATCTTCAGTGCACCACCTCTGTGAAGAGGTCAATTTGTTCTTTCTGCCTAGTGATGCAAAACTCAGGGCTTAAGTTGGTAACTGCAAGTATTAGGTGCATTTCTCGCTGTTTAACTTATGCTTTCCTTCAATCTATCCTCTCTAGCATCCACTTCCTTTAACATATACATTTAATATTCATGAAATGTGGAGACTGATGCTACCATATCAGCGTAGGACAGGTGCAGTTGGGTAGTCTGGCATGCAGACAGTGATCTGTTCACTCTCTTCTGGAGGAACCATCTTTCCAAGGAAAGAAAGTGGCTCAGTTTCTTTCTCTTATCTTCCTTTGTTTTTCTTATGGGGTGCCAGTATGATGGTGGGTTGGTACCTATTTATGCGATAAGGTTACTGGAGCACGAGCAACTTGAAGGTGATTCCTAATGCAGCTTGTACCAGGCTGCTGGATAGCCTTGGAGCATCCTTGGCTTTTGGTCCTCTCTGAGATGGCCTCCCTGGTGGATAAAAGTGGAACTCTGAGAAGAAGTCCTGTCCCTAAAACATATTCAATAAGGGTCTTCTCTTGCCCTTATTCCTTCAAGTGTGGTTGTATCCATAAGTGTTCAGGTATGTGTAATCAATAAAATTCTCCCAGGTCCAAATGCCTCTTTGTATCCAAAACGATAGTTTTCTTTTTAATCTGGATATTTCTTGCATGTAAATTAATCTGGATCAAATTTGCACATACTAGGTACTCTAGGGCTACAATCAAAAAGCAGATTTTAGGCTGGATGGATTTGGACCATAGGTGAACTTTGCTTTCATCATGCCAGGGTCCTAGATAAGGTTTTTCAACCGTTTTTTTCATACATCTTACCGTTCTCTTGGGGGCCATTTTTATTTTGCTATTGTGTTTCCTAGCTAAGAAGGTAGCATGTGGTGTTCGGCTAGCCTACCAGTTCTGGAGGGAGCATACCGCTTCCTGCTGAAATGAAAATTGGTACGTCATTATAAAACTATCCAGAGGATGTTGGTCAATATTAAATGAGTAAACCTGGGACAGTGGAGCCTGAAGTAAATGGCACATTTCTATTAGAATATGAAATGTATTAATTAAACAGTCAGGGAGATATGGAATTGATATTTCCTCTGAATAGTGATTTTTTTGGTTAAATTATTACATTGCTTGTTTTAGTAGTTACAGCTTTTCTTGGCAAGATTTCTATGTAATGTAAATGACTGAATATAATTTTCTGTGTTGTATTTTGCCTATGATATAGTTTTGTTTGGAAAACTGTTTTTTTTCCTTTTTTGTTTAGACAAAGTCAGAATGTGAATTTAAGGTGCAAACCTGATTGCAAAGATACCTGGAGAACATAACTTGATGGGGGCTTCAGAAGTAACAGAATCTCAGAGCTAGTAGCCTGCAAAACCTTTGCAATTATTTTTCTCCTCGTGTAATAGTATCTTCTTTCTTTCTTTCTTTCATGATAAAATAAGACTGGCTCACTGAAAATGTCCAGTTCTCAAGGATGCTGACCAACTCATTATTCTTTGTTTTTCTTCAGCGGAAATATTTTCGGCCTGTGCTTCATTTCCAAGCAAACAAAACCAAAAAAGCCCAAACAGTAAGTGATTCCTCACATTTCCTATTGGAAAAGATTTCAAAAGCTCATAAAATGTCTCCAGCCCTTATGATATATCACGTCACATTAATTTATGGCAGTCAATGAACAGATGGAAATGGCGGAAGAGAGAGATGGAGAGCCTATAATATTCTGCTTCTATTCAGAACTGTATATCAGAGTGCTTTTTCGGTACACACAACTCAGGCACAGCATCTCCTCCTCCTTGCTTAAAAAAAAAAAAAAAGGAAAGAAAGAAAGAACAAAATCCACATATTTGCGTTATGTTATATTATATTCTCCAAGTAGCAAATTCCCTCTGCCAACTATCTGTGGGTGTGCAGCCCTTCCTTGGGAACATGCTGTATCTTCTGAGTTCCTGTGTTTGTGATATCACAGTGCTTTTGCTCTGCACAGCCATGAATGGGGCCATTATGATGGGCTGCTGGATGATTAAGATTCTGAGAGGGGTATGTTGCTAAAAGCATGTTTAGTGAGGAAATTACAAGGCCAATAAAAAAAATGTCTTTGCAAGTTCCGATTGTATTCTTTTTTCTCTGGGTCTAATTTTTCAAGGTCTGGCTGGATCATGTTGAGGTTTTCTTTCATCCTTTTTTTCCTCTCCACAACAGGAGTTAGGCTGGAATCTAAGTCCAAGTTAATGAAGCTGCCTCAAAGTTGAGGTGGGAGAAAATAAACTACAGCTCTGAGGTGCAGACCACTGGAGATTCCTCTTTCAAACCCTGCCTGTGTAGCTCAATGAAATTATTTGATTTGAGAACAAGATAAGAATGCACAGCATCTGATTTGTAAAAATAACCTGGAGGAGGGAAAAACAGTCAGAAATACTAATTTCAGATATCATTTTCATCTCTCAGTTTCCTAATAGTCTTTTTGCGCTCTGATAGCATTAACCAAATATAGAACCCAGACTTTGGGGAAGTTGTGCACTGACTGACAAATTAATCTCCAAATAGCCCACAGTTCAGCACTTCTTATTCTGTCAATATGCCATGACCAGGGAAGGTCTAAAGCATAATTCTTTCCCAGTTATTCATCTTCTCCCTTTCTCTTTTTTATCCTGGTAAGAAATACACCTGGCAATCCATTGCTGATTTCCCGGGAGTGTTATTCAGGCCAGTTTATTTATGTATTTATTATTCAAGTACAAACTATTGAAGTTCCTCATGGTAATCTGCAAATCAAACCGATAGCGACAGAGGGCTGGCCTTCACATCAACCGCTGTATGAGCCAAATATAGGCATCGTGGCTACTATTGCATCTATGTTCAAAAGTGTGAGGAGCAATTCAGTCTGCCTGCTATTCAGGGCTGCCCAGGCCTTGGCTGTGGTTGGTAGACAGAAGTAGTCACTGTGCTTAAATTAAGCACACTCTGCTATAAATGCCTAATTTTGGAATTGCAGCAGCTTCCCACTGTTGACTGTATAGGTGTCATCTTCATTCTTTAGTTCAGAGAACATATTGATGCCATAAAGCAAAGAAAAGGGATCTACACTGGGCAACAAAAAAAGTATGTTGACAGATCTATTCCAAATTTACAGGGTTAAGAGATGTTAATGCTCCCAGGTTAAGCCCCAAGGAACTGGAGAAAGAGGGAAGTCCTGTCCTTGTGCCTCTGTCCCGAGACCCTCTGAGGCTGGGGAACGCATAGTACTTTTATCCGCATGGCCAGCACAAGCTGGTGTCAGGGTGGGCTGCGGAAGCACAGCGAGGGCAGGACATCATGCCATTTATCCAGTGCTTCCTGGGGGATATAGCCAGGGGTTTCTGGGCCATCCTTCCTGGTGACTCCTACTGTGGAGGTGGTCCTAGAGACACCCGGTCTCCAGCACTGGGCAACCTGAGGCAGGTTTCTGAGGCAGGTCCTGCTGGGAACCATGTGGAGCAATCCGATGGCTGCCACTGTGCCACTCCCCGCCGCCAAGCCCACCAAACCCTGCCCCGTTCTCCATATACACGATGGATATTGCTTTCAGCAATGGTGGTCACGCTCTTTCTCAGAAACGCAAGACACCCGTCTCTCTTCAAAGGTTTACACATGTACACTGGCTGTTACAGTTTAGCTGCTGTATAGTTACACTACCTTTTGTTTGTAGGCTTGTCCAGCCTACCCATGGACTTACGGGCAACTCCTCCACACAATCAAAATCTGGGTTTCAATTTTTTTTTTGATTAAAGGTATTTATTAGGATTGTATTTTAACAATTTTCTCGGGAACCTTGTACAGTATACCTTTGCAAGGATTTATTACCTTCTATAGGTCTTTAAATACAACTGTGTTTTAACATGCTAGCATAAGAAACCTACACTGAGGCTGAGAAGAAAGGGGCAAATTCAACTTGAAATATGGTCAGTTTCAAAATAAAACACATCTCTAATATAGTACCTCTTCCTTAACTCCCTTCTTCCCATTGCTGATTTTTTCACCAATATTTTTGATACTTCATACACACCCATGTTACACAGCCTTTTGTTACTGTGTGAAAAACCTACACAAATGAGGTTCATTGATTACAGGCAGGAAGCAGTGAAATTCCTGTCAAATGCTTAAAGAAATCAAATCAAAATAGTAAAGTCTTTTTTTCTGTATTGACTTACTATCATACATTCCTATAACAAAGGATAAAAATGTGATTTTGAGATTGCTGTGTCCCTTTACATGATATATTGGTAGGAATCTCAGTAGGAATATGCTGATTTACAATAGCAGAAGTTCTAGTTGCTTATTTGAATGCCATCTTGCTAGGTTACATTGGTAGAGACATAATGTTTCTGTGTTTTTCATGTGACCTTGTCTCAGCTGCAAAGCTCAAATGTCATTTCCACTCAGGGAAAGGTTAGCAGTGAGAAATGTTTGAGCTTTAAATGGAATTTTAATTTTGAATAGGACTGTTTTTTATTGTGCTGAACAGCAAGTTTAGATCTAAACATCTCTAAAACTTAAGAAGATTCAAATTTGGATCTAGATTGAATTCTGCAACTTAAATCTATTTCTAATATATGGATAATTGAGTGTGCAAAGAGTGCACATTCATGTGCACGTGTGTGCACGCACATACACAAATATATTGAAACACACACAAACAATTTGTGTATCTTGCCTCAAGATTATATTTAAAAATAAGTGACTTATTCATCTTCCACAAGAATTCCATTCATGTTGACTATACCTCATCAATAATATGCAAATTAAAAAAGTTTTTAAATCCTATTTTGAGTAGCTAAAGAAGTTCCCGATGGAAACAAAATCAAAGGAATTAATTGCATTTTTTTGGTAAAATATTTCTATTGCCAGTGAGATAGATATTAGACATGTCTAAATTGCTTCTACATAGCTAGAATATTTTTAAATGCCCTTCAGCTCCTTCCTGTTGTTCTGTACTGATGTCAGTTTAAGATTCAGATTTGAAGAGGACCATTAGAAAAAAGGAGGACCCTTTTTACGTGGCTAATGCAATAGAAATAATCTAAATGTTTGAAGTGTGAAGCTGAGATTGGCAGGAGGAGGGGAAGGACGTTGTGTGGGCAAAGCAGAGAATTAGAATGTGGAAATGAAGTAGACATAGAAACATTTGGGTTGTTCTACAGAAAATTGTTGTCTGATTTTTGGTTCTGCAGAAACAAAGACAGGGTGGCTTGGATTTAAATCCTGTTTTAACAGCAGATCCAGCGTTCAGGATCATTTGCATAACCAAGTCCAGCTTTGGCTCACTTCTGTTCTGAATAAGCAGTTATGCCATTTGGGTATTTTTCAATTCCCTGTGGGTTGGCAGAGAAAAGATATACAGCACAGAGGATTGAAGGAGATGATGTTTAATTTCTATTAGCCTGTATGATATATCTTCCTAAAGGTAGTATATTAAGCAACCCTCATTCCCATTACTGACCAGTGTATCAGGCAGAAAAGCTTTGGAGTACTGCTATTGCAGAGAAAATGTTCAGTGTTCAACCTTTTGAACACCCAAGCCTTCCACTGCATTCTTTGCCCTTCTAAATATTTTCAAATGTTTTAAGTGACTTAGGAACAAATTAAAACTGTCTCTTAAAGACAGAGAACTCTGAGCCTTGTGTGGCTTCCAGCTTGGCAAGGGGGCCTTCAGCTGATACAGGAGAAATAGAGAAAGTAGTCAAGCACTATATGTCTCCCCAAACCCTCATCTATAAACGCTAAGCTGGTGCTAAATCGCTGCTGTACTGCAGACTCTTCCTATATGAGTCCCCAAATGTATAGTTAGCACCCAGAATCACACCAGCTAGTGCAGCTGACTTTCATCAGCAGGTTTGTGGCCGTGATTTTTTTTTTTTTTTTTTTTTGCCGTCTGGATGTGATTTTAGAGCGTGACACAAGCCTGAAAGAGACATGCAACCTTGAGTTTCATTTTCTATCTCAACCATGGACACATGCAAGCTTAAAACAAGGGATTGTGCTGCTGAGAAAGTGCAATGTGAAAATGCAGATAGTTGGTTTATGCCAGCCCTGCAAAAGCCCAAACAAGACTACATCTTCCTGGGCCAAGCAGCCTGCAAACACAAGGTAGGAGACAGCTCCCACCCCCAGGAATTTGCCCTCTCTGTTGATAACCTGTGCAGATGGAGCATATTGTGCCCAAGGTAATGCAAGAGACTAATTGGAAAGCCAAGAATAGATCCTGGATCTCCAGCCTGGTGCCCAGTGTGATGAGCTACGCTCTGTACTGCTTACTGTTTTCCCGTAGTAGCATTCAGATGCACTAATTGGGATTAGGTCTTCATTGCACTAAATGCTTCTTGAGCACAGAGGACGAAGCAAACCCAGTCATGAAAAGCTCCACAGTTGTAGCTGCTTAATTGATGGGGTTATTTTAAATCCAGTCAGTTAAATTGCTGTGGACACCCTTCATTGTAGTCAAGACAATTTTATTTCAAGTCAGCTTTGATCATTTAGGAATTGATTTTAGCTAAGTCAGTATAAGAGCATCTGATCTGATTTAACAAAACTGGTTTTAGAGAAGTGAAACGGATGCAAATTCAGCATGTGCTTAGGGAAGGTGAATGTTGTTTCACTGGGAAAATATCTTATTACTAGTTGGACTGATGTAGAACTGTATTCCCTTTTGGAGCTGCAGATACATACCTGTGCTTCTCTGGATTAGTATATTGCACACTGGAATTTCTAAATGTCCACTTTACCCTCTTTCTTCTGCTAATTACAAGATGAAACCTAAAAAGAAAAGGCAGAAGGAGCAATATTCACCAATCATGAAACAAGTCAAGATGAGATGTATGTAAGATCACAAGTGAAGTTATTGTTCAGTCATTGCTATTGTTATTGTTAATTGCTAAGTTATTGTTCATTTGCTTGTTTGCTTTCTCTTTTTGCCCACTTATGATCAGGCAGAGCACGTCCCAGTAAAACCCCAGATCCTGCACAGCCGCAGTAGATCCTATCCTGATCTTAAGTTGTGGTGAAACAAGAAGTACAGTGCCTAATCAGAAAGGGAGATAGGAGGGGTTACCTGAGGAAGGGACCTTCTCCTCAGTAACACCTGCACATACCCACATGCACACACTCGCCTTTGCTGTGTCTGTCTGTAGCGAGGGGGTTGGAGGCAGCAAGCAAGGGCACCCGTCGAGCACGTTAACCATGCTGAGCCAAGCCCCTCTACAGCTGAGCTGGCCTAACATCTCGCTGCAGCAGAAAGTAAAACTCGGTCTTGCTCCATTTGTTTTTAATGTCTTTGCCTTCTGCCAAGTTAGTGTTTTAAATAAGTTTCCAAAGGTGGCTGAGCTGGAGGTACAAGCAAGGGAGGTGGCTGCAGAATATGGCTGGGAGCAGGGGGAGACTGGAGGGAAAAGCAGGAGCTTTGCTTCTCTGCAGAAGTGAGGCACTGTCTTGTCAAAATGGAAATGCCAGAGGAATTGAGAATTATCAATTGAGAATTTTGACACGTGACCCCTTTCTAATGCCATCCTACCTTCAGGGCTACTAAACTACTAAAAATTTACTAGCCCTTATTTTTCTTTCACTCATGTGCTTTTAATTCTAACTTTTAATGCTTTTTTCCTGAAAGATTATTCCGATATTTTAACTATATTGTAAAATCAGTATTAYGCTTTAAAAAAACCCTCTATTAATTTGTTGTTGTTGTTTTTATCATGATCCTTATGAGTTCTCATATGGGAACTTTTTATCACGGAATGGTGAAATCTTTCATTTTTGTTCTTAATAATGGTAGGAACAAAGCCTCTGCAATCAAGGACCTTCTACTTCTGGTACTATCAGAAGAAAAAAGCAGGATTTCTACTTAGGACTTGTTTACTTTGTGCCAGAGCTGTTCCCAAGCTTGATTTCTTCTGTAGGTACAAGTAGTGTTAATGAGGTGTTAATGTGTTTGTAGGCGATGCAGTCATAGACTTGCCTTTGATCAGTCGGTGTTATTTCCTTTTTTTTTGTTTTGTTTTACCTCGAAAAGCTGTTTGCACCATGAGAGCCCGTTGACTTAACAGAAATTTCTCCAGTAGCTGAAAGAACTTCTGAAAACAATGCGAAGTAAAACTCCCACTGACTGCAGTGGGATCAGTATTGTTCCTTTGATTACAATTGTTTGAAGAACAAAAACATATTCCCGAGGGTTTGCCTACAGGCAGTTTCTGTGCTGCTTTAAATATAGGCTCGAAACTCGTATATTGAAAGCAGTATGTAGACCCTATTATGATGCGGTTGCATTATTATCAGGATGTTGGTGCCAATCTGGCCTGTTCCCACAAGTGTAGAGGAGCACACAATGCCTTCCTAGCTGTATCAATACTAGAGCTTCAATGATTTTTAAAAATTGCACCCTTAAGAAGCTAACTTAGTACAAGGACTGGGTGTATTAGGCTCCAGTTTCTTGGTTCACAATTATTAACACACATGAAAATTGAAAGCAAGGCATTTAATGCTCCAAAAAGTAGGAAAAAAAAGATGCTTTCATCTTATTGATGTGAGGTTCCTTATCCTGTCTCCTTTATTATCTCTCCCGCTCCCTCTTGCTGACATAAAGCAACATTGCCTTGTGTTTATCTGAGTCTCGTAAAAAAACAAACAGCCAGATGGGGGGACCTTTATAAAGTGAATGCATACTAAGTTGAGTTAAAAAGACGTTTAGTGCAATGCTCATGTCTCATTCCCAGCACACCCCAGGCATCTCCGCAAGACTGATGTCTGGAACAATTAAAATTTCGAGTGGACAGCTGTGTGGGTGTCTGCCTGTGCAGTTCTCAGGAAATCCTGTTGGCTGCAGTGGTGCTTAACAACTTCCCAAGCATGGGCTCTGTCTTCCCAGGCACTCCGCAAATACACCAGCAGAGGCCTGCTGTCCGCTCTGGAGCATTTCCAGTATAACCAGGCTGGCCACACTTGRCAGGGGGAAGCCATGAAATGCACAGTTGGAGACAAGGATGTGGTAGCAGCCACTGCCATGCTACCACTGAGGCTCTGGGGAGATGTAGGAGGCTTCCTCAGGAGAAGCAAAACTGAAATGGAAAAGGAAAGAAAAGTGAGAAAGAGAAGGAGGGGAAGGCAGAAGCACACCTGAAAACATTGCAGGAGGTTGAAGGAAGCAGCCCACCATCACAAATTGGCAACCCAGTAAAAACTGTATAAAAAGCTCCAGGAGCAGCTGGAGGCTCTCCAGCACTGGTGGCTCCGCAGCTTTCCCTCCTGGCTGAGGTCTTGTTCTTTTTGCAGTTTCCCCCCACAGGCCACATGGCAGGAAGAGGAATAAGTTTGAATCACAGAGWGTGAGTTAAATCAGTCAAGTTGGGCTCCTGTTCCAAATAATATTTTAGAGATGCCTGTCTTTCTCCTGTATCTATAGAAAGCCCCTGGACAGACTATTTTCAGTCAATCTTTTGAAGTCCTCTCCACAGCCTCCTCTTCCTCCACTCTCCTAATTCAATTCTAAATGAGGGGGAAAGACAGAGAGGTGTCTCACTGAATAAATTTAAGGCCAAGAACTATGGAGATGGAGAACAGCTATGACTGGTCCCAGTTTGACCAGCCCCTTGGGTAAGAGGTTCCTGCTTTATCTCTCTCTACTTACTGGAGTTTTACCTTTTTATTTGCTTGTTTGGAAAAGCATACAAACTCCAAAAGCAGGAGGGAGTTGAAACATACCAACAAAAGAAGAAGCATAGTGAACCATGCATTTCTGTGTATAATGCTTGCTTATAAGCATGAGTGGAGTGTTTGGGTTTGTAAATTGAGACCAAGTAAGCTTGCCACAGCAGAAGTGGACATCTCACAAGGTAAAACAGGTGGCACTGGAAGCATTTGTTGTTTGCAGTGAGCAGCTCTGGCAACAGCTGCTATAAATTTCCTTATCTTCTAGTTCTTCCTCCCCTGTCCTGGGTTTATGTTTTGTTGTTCCATTTGGGGTTTAATGTGCTTTGCAGTTTCCTCTATTTTTCTTTTGAATTTGTTTTGATTTGCTCATATTGAAGTTGCTGCTGATGAAAGGTGCCAGTCTATTTAACAGCTCCTGGAGCTAAGTGCTCAGTGGGTGCCCAGAGCAGGCGCAGCACAGGAGGCCAGCCGAGCGGAGAGGGGGAGCCCATTGCTGGGGCAGGCAACACCAGCCCTCCTTGCCTTCAGAGTTCATTTGTCCCCTTTGGTTGGGCTGCCAGGAGCATGTCAAGGGTGGTGCTGATTCTTGGAAGGGGGACTTGGTGCTTTGGGTCTGAAATTATTCCATATGTTTTCACACCTGAAAGCTTCTCGAGGAGCAATCTGAGATGTTTCTTTTTATGCACATATGTTGAACTTTCTTTGCCTGGCTTCAGACTTTTTTTAACACATATGGTGATTGCTTCCAATATGTGCTTATAGAAACTGGAGACATTTGCATTCCTAGTTTAGGAGAAGATGGGGACTTGTCAGATATTTGATTTGAGTTGGCTTGTTATTTTCAGTTCTGGCTTATTGCAACCACAGTGCCTACTGCTGTATCTCTATCTGATTGAAGACAGACATCCTGGGGGATAACTTTGCCTTCCTTTTCCTTTGAAAAGGAGAAAAAAAAAAAAAAAAAACACGTCTCCAGCCCTATTACTCATGAAGACAGCCACAAATATGTAAAGCAGAGTCTTTGGTAAAACTGAAAGGGTGTCGCTGTGAGTTCTAAAAAATCAGCATTTATTCACCCTGTCTTCTTCCGTCATTCTCTGAGGTGCCCTTGGCAACCCATGGCACTGCTGTTCAGAGCTCTGCTGGGATGGCTGCAGAAACCAGGTGGTTGCCATTGTTTTGGGTTAAAATAGTGGCAAACTGCTGAAATGAAGCTGTGAAAGACAGCCAATCTGAATTCAAAGCTTTACCAGTTCTAAAGCAAAACTTCCCCAACACACACCCCTTATTTGTGTCCAGACAGGTAAACTCCACCTGTTCCCTGGTTTTAGCATATTTGGGATAGTTTCCTTGGGGCATTAACCAGAGAGGAAATGACTAGGGGTTTTGGTCAACACCTGTATCTCTGGAGGACCAGAGTTTCTGAGATTTTTCTCTAGCAACCCAGACATTGTTCCTAGTGCAGAAAGGCTCTGACCAAGTCTGACTGTCCAAATAGACACTGTGGGAAAGGGTGAATAGGATTTTCTGCTGGCACTGAAGAGATTGTCTTTGTCATTAGAGAAACTGAATCAAAGACTCAGTTGTAGTTCTTCAGTCTTCCAGTTCTTCAGTCTTGCTTTCTCTTGACTGAGTTACTTGGGCTGCTGGTCTGACTTTCTTTTAAGGCATTGCAGGGTTTGCCTGCCCTGAAAATGAAGGCATCTTGTTTAGATAAAACAGATCTAAATTAAAATTCTCTAGCTTGGGTGCAACTCTTGTAGCATGACACTCAGCACAGGTTAGTAGCCCAAAAATTCACCTTATCTCTATGTTTGGTGCTGAGAGGCTGCAGGGTCTCTGCTAGCAATAGCCTTGCCTCCTCATTTAAAGCCACCATGGCAGAGTTCTAAAAATTGGTTAGATTTCCCACAAATGCAGGTCTTTGCCTCATAGGATGTAAAGACATTCAAGCTTTAGATCTTGTGCCTCATTCCTGCAGCTCCTAGAAGTGAAAATGAGGCTAGGAGAAATGGCAAACATCAAGCTTCAAGCCTGCAAAATCTGTGGTTGCCAAGGTACAAATCTCTTTGAAATAACATGCTTACCATGTTTCATTTAGTGAATTGATCTGATGGCTTATGCATCTGTGAAGTTGCTGCCTCCCYTGCTCTTTTAGTTTTCCTCTCTCCCTCCAACCCCTAGGACATAGGCTTTTCTAAGAAAACTACCTTGTCTGTTGGAAGGAGACCTCTTTGCTCATTTCTACCAAATGAGACAAAATCAAAATCCTTGCTGAGCAGCAGTAAAAGAGCAATGTTGCTGCCTGGAATTGCATCAGGAACTCCTTTGCTTATTAGGCCCAGCAACATCTACAGCAGAGAAACACATAGCTGAGCTTGTTCAAAAGCCTACATATTCTTTCTTGCATTAAGTTAATTAGTGAAAAATAAAACAAGCAGCTAACATGGGTGAAAGAAAAGGATCAAGTATCTCATATCTTAGTAGCCCAGTGGAATTGCAAGGAAAGGGATCCTACTGTCAATGATAAGAAATAAATGTTTTATTCTTGCTTCAGTCTTGAGCAAAATTCACTGTGTTTTTTACCTGCTGATGGATTGAGAACATCCAGCTGCTGAGGCAAATGTTATAACAACTAAGCTAGAGAAACTTGTTTGACCAGTTAGTGCTTGGCCATGTTCTTTTCTGAACCACCTGGGAGTGTTTCTGGCTGACTAGCATCATCTGCTAATTCCCTTCTGCACTCCTACATGAGAATAWAGGGAGTAGGAAACTCACAGATGAACACACTCTCTCCTCCCCAGCACTTAGCAGCACCAGGAAAATAAGGCAAACAGATGGRAGCCAGTATATCACCCAAATGAAATCCCACCCTTTGTGATAACGTGCCAGCTGAAGAAGAGACAGGATTCTTATTGGTGTCCTTTGCTGTAGATAACAAGTGTGACTTTTTAGCTCAAAGATAGCTAGTGAGAATCTGTTTTGCTTTTTTTTTTTTTTCCTCCTTTGTGTGCTTGGCATCTTTTCAAGGTGATCTCTGAAGCCTGGGATGTGCAGAAGTATGAGACTTTCGAAAGGAAGATCCAGATGCCCTTGGCAAACTTTGTTTTCCCTAAATCCTACTTACCTGCTTGGTCCTTCTATGGCTGGGGCTGGAGTTTTGCCCAGAAAAACTTGCAGTTATTTAACAGGCTCTTGAGGTGTATTTTACACGGACAGGATGCATTTGTGTCTGGAGCTGCAGGGGCAGGCAGGCTTTCACAGAATCACAGAATTGCTGAGGTTGGAAGGGACCTCTGGAGATCATCTAGTCCAAACCCCCTGCTCARGCAGGGTCACCTAGAGCATATTGCACAGGATTGCATCCAGGCGGGTTTTGAATATCTCCAGAGAAGGAGACTCCACAACCTCTCTGGGCAACCTGTTCCAGTGCTCTGTCACCCTCACAGTGAAGAAGTTTTTCCTC
>NW_020451141.1:120195-182115 GCF_003343035.1 Apteryx rowi
ACAGGGTCCCATGGTCGTAGAAACCAAAACCCTGTTGCCAACACCAGTGGCACAGCCAGTCGTTAACTTGGAAAGTCCGTCTCCTCCTCCTCTCATCCATCCCCCTCACTGGCAGGATTGAGGAGAAGATGACCTGGGCTCCCAGACCCTTGACCACCATTCCAGAGCTCTTTCCTTGCCTTGCTGACAGAGTTCATGTTGTCATGAATAAAACTTGCTTTTAATGGGTATTGGGATTGCTCTCCCCTTCACGTGCTTCATTTGTGACATTTGGAAATATTACTCAGGAAATCTCTCACCATCTGGGCCTGCAGCAGGCTCAACACCTGCACCGCTGAAGCTCCCTAGCAAGAGGCTCTTCCCCTGCAGCTGTCCCCATCAGGCTCTGCTGCTGTCTGTCTGCAACTTTTCTAGCAGCAGCCACGTTAGTGGATCCTGGCTAGTCCTTTTTCCCAGCCTATAAACATGTAGGGAGATTTCTTCACTTGCAGTTAATGTTCAATTTCCATCCCTTGCTATGAAGTGAAGAAACTCCTGCAGTGTTTGAGGAGGCACAGATTTACCCAGCCATCTCCCATCATGCTAACGAACCATCACTTCTTATCTGCAAAACTCACAAGCCAAGCGCCTCTTCAGCCTGAGTTTTGAAGTCACAGCATAGGGCTGCCTCCTTCCCTTCTCAGCTACAGTGCAGGCTCACTGCGCCCATGCAAAAGCTCTTTCCTCGACTTCAGTATCACCTCTGCTGTGCTGTGTGCCTCCGTCAGCAACGAGCAGCCTGTTGAACAGCCCTCTTCCTCACCCTCTGTGGAGACAGGGACAAGTAATGGTGACAAGCAAGTAAAGGAGGGGGTGTCTGCCAGCCCCATCCACAGTCATAGCTCTGAAAGTGAGAGACTGATCTCATCACTTGGCTGATGGTGGAGTTGGGGCTTATTCCACAAAAGTACCTGTGCATGCACACCTGTTACCATTAGCCTCAGCAGCCTGCTAGGACTTTCATTCACTGTGGTAGCTCTCTGGTCTAGCCAAGCTCTGAAGGGCTTGTCATCCACTCCTAAATAAAGCTGGGGGTCATGTGACAGCATTTACTTTCCAGGCCCCTGGGGTCTGGACCAAAGGTCCCAGGCAGAACAAGCCAACGGACAAAAAAGGGGTATGTACAACTGAAAGTTTTATATATATATATATATAGACATACATATACATATGTACAKGTATTATATACAGTATATCCTATACACTCACACACACAGAGACGGACATATACACACACTGAGGATAACTGTGAGTATGTCACTCAGAAACCATCCAAATTATAGTACCACAGCGGAAAGCTAAATCAGCTCTACTGAAGCCAATGAAACAATGAATCAGATTAATGCCCCATTATACTCCAGTAAGGAAGGATATTTATATAAATTCATTTCAAAGTGGACAAAGTTCCTTTTAAGTCTGTGAAACATTGCTGTATAAATATATAGGATGAAAAACTTGTTTTCTAGATGATAAGCACCACTACCAGAGACCTTACTACCAAGAATGGTCTTTTTGAAATTAGTATTGTACTTTAACTAGAGTAAGTACTGTAGTATTAGGAGACAGAGAGAGAGAGAATGGAACAAATATTGAGCTCTTCTCTAAGTTTTACAGGTAAGTATTGTACTCTGAAAGGGTGGACAGGCTACGGGAGTCCTTACATACTGCTAGAGATTCCATCTAGCTAGTGAGTTTATGTAAAATCATTGACCTTGATCTGCGGATAGACCTCTTTAACACAATCAATACAGGTGCAATCAGATAAGAACATTCTACTGTTTTATTAAAGTGCATCTAATTCAAAACTCAATAACTCTCACAAATCCTTAATCAGAGAAGATATCCTGGGAGGTATTTAGGTGAGTGATCTTATAACTCTTGCTCTCTCCTTGTTAGGATGGCATTTTACAAATAGACAAGTCTGTTTCCTCTTTACCCTTTCTGCCATAATTCTTTCACTGTACAGCTTTGTTGATTGTCATGCATTTATCAAGTCTTTTTTCCTCTTCATTTATTTGGAGAGATTGAGTCAAGTGACAGCTTCTGCTTACTTTATCCCCCAGCATTACTGTGGCCAGGCATATAAATGCAGGCGAGGCTCCCTTACTGGCACATTGGATCCTAAGTTCTAGTCCATGGATTAGATGTGCTACTCCATAGGAGGTGCAGTGCTGATGCATGCTGTCTAACTCAGGGTTGCCTGGGATAATGAAAGAAAACAGTCCATGTGTAGCATCGTATGATGGTTTAAGTAGAATGAAAGCCAAAGGCAATGACTGTGTTTTTAGGAATGATTTTAAATCAAAATGATACATACTGAATAACACAAAATAAGCACATTGTAGAGAGCTCTGAGAGCACTGTTTAGAGTGAAGTAATTGTTATCCTTTCCAGGTGATCCTCAGCATGTTCCTTAGTAATGTGAAATGAATTGTAATTTTGAGCAGTTGAGCTGAGGACTGATTTTTTTTTTTTTTTTTTTTTAGTCATTTAAGTTCACATAAGGCAGACTGAGGGCATTAGGTCTTCTACTTAAGTGCAAATGGTTGCACATGCTTAGCTAGACCCCTGGCTCACTGCATTACTCAAAACAGCACTTAGGCAGTCTATAAAATAATATAAGAAAAAATCAAATGGGTTTGTAACTATATGCAATACAGAGAGGCTCAATTGGTTGCAGTGGCTGTAACAGATCTCTGTAACAGATGTGTCCAGTCACAAGCAAGGAGGTCTGGACAGTGGCTCCTCATGGGTATAAGTCTTCCAGTTGTGATTCTGCTACTTTTACTCCCTGAGACTGAATGTAGTTATTTGGAGGTCTCATAATTTTCAAATTTTGAAAAATTGTTGTGCAAATATTTTGGGTCTTCCTCAACCTTTTCCCCTCACTCTGATTAACTAAAGGTAATGCCTACAAAGGACATTTTCCACCATTTTCCAATTCTCACAAGCACAAAACCTCCAACTTCTGAGGCTACTTCTCAGATGATCAGAAAAATCCTCTTCAGGAGTAGCAGGTTTTCTCTACCAAGTGAGCCTACCCACTTGATACAAGAATAGCTCCACTAGTAAAAACAGGCCTGTGTCTTTTCTGTGGAGGGTAATGAACTGTGCTCAACTAAAGCAGTCTCATATCTTGATTCTGTACACCCTGAACTCCATCCAGGATCCTGCATTGGGAAGTGTTGTGTTTAGCATCAAAGTTATTTTCCTTATGTTGAGCCTAAGCCCTGAGCCTAATTGGTGACTCAGCACCAATTCGTTTGGGTACAGCAGTGCTGCACTATCCCCCACACAGCACACACGACTTCTGAGACCTTCTAGCCTTTAAAGCTTCTAATTCAGTTTCAGACACAGAGTTAGTTAGGGCTGTGAGCAAAACTGGTGTGTGGGAAGCACAAGGTGTATCAGAGGGAAAGAAGTGTCTGTGCTATGCTGAAGTGAAAAAGATGAGCATGTGGCCAGGACCTGGCTGGAGAAACCATTGCCTCTCAGTGAGATTGTGAAAGCTACAATTAGGCAACTTTTGCTTTTGAAAATGAATTTACTTTCAAGAACAAAGACAAGAAGCTCTAAGCCAGACAAATTCAATTAAGAAAGTGGATGCAAATTTATTTTTTAGCAGTAAGAATTATTAACCAACCACTGGGCCAAATAAGAAGGAAGATGGTAGCTTTGCCATCCTTGTTGTTTTCAGATCAGACCTGGATGTGTATTTCTGAAAGGAAAAAAAAAACATGTGATGTTTTAGTCAGGCAGGGACTTTTGGTCTCAACAAAGGTGTTACCATTTGAAAGGTGATAGACTAAGCTAGGTAGTCATATGCTACTCCAGGCTTCTCAATGACCAGGGTGAACAGGGACCATGGCCAGGGCCAGCCTCTTCTTGTCACAGGAAGAGAGACAGGTTGAGGGAGAGAGTGGGGAAGGACAGAAAGCCAGAGGAGCCCTCCTGAAACAGGTTTGGTGCTACTGCTACTGAGGGAAGCAGAAAAAAAAGGGGTTAATCTTTCTTGCCCAACCAACCCTGTAGTAGCTGCCACCATATGCATCCTAGCCCTTCCTGTCTATTCAAGCCAATAGCACAAATTTCTGGGGCTCTGGCATATGTAAAGCAGGTGTCATGGCCACTTTGCTCTTTCTGGCTGTCCGCTAACCTAGGCAGCTGCCTGCCTGGCCTGTGCCTCATCTCTACAGTCACCTTTGATCTCCATCTCCAGGAGCATGCCTCCTCTGTGCAGCCAGTCCCTGAGGTCGTGCAGTCTCTCTGTGGAACAACTGCCTGATACAGCACAGTGCTCTRTCATCTTCGCTGGGGTCTTGAGGTCAGCAAAGTATTAGCACTGGGCTGTGCAAGACCTAGTCACTCTATCAATAGTACTGACTTCTCCAAAATGCCAAGTTGCTTTATCAGATTCCACATGATGGCTTGAATCAAAGGCCTGATAAAAGTTTTTTAAAATTGCTGAGCACAGTTGATTAAACTTAACTATCTCTTCAAAACACAATTTCAGGAGAAGATGTGCTTGACAGTGGAATGGCTGAATGTAAAGCCATGCTAAGTACCTTGGCCTTTCACACAAAAGGCATTGCTGATTCAAGCCATTGCATAAAAACAAAGACTTTCACTGCTTCTACAGCAATGCAATCTCTCAATAGTTACTATGTCTGGCCCTATCACTCTTCTTCCACAAGGCAGAATAATGTTCTCTTTTTCTTTCGTAATCAGAAGTGATATTCTATTACGTCTGAAGGGTGTTTCTTGTATGTTCCTGCTTTGAAAAAATGCAGCCCCATCATCAGTGGAACAAAAATATTTTTAATCTCTGCAGATTGCAGTGTGCTGGGCCTGCAGCTCAAAAGCAGCCTCTTTTGAGTGGGGGGAAGAAACTGGTATATGGCCATACACAACATTTTAGATGAGGAGGTAAAAAAGGAAAATACTGTTTTCTAATGCTAATGGCAGAAAAAAACAGTGAAAGGGAGAGAAAAGCATTCCAGATGCTGCATTATGTCTACAATGATATGTAACAGTTCCATATTAATCTAATAAAGCCATGGGATGTGAGTAAGTTTTGTTCTTTTGCCAGATGGGTTTGGCACTAAAGGATTCCCACACCCAGTGGAAAATAAGGATACAAGAGATCTAATTAAAAATGGGAGCTTGAGATGCACAACAAGACTTTAAACTCTTCCGGTATTTAATGGAATTTGCTGTGGTGCTAAAAGAGTAATCCCCCCTGTCATTCTGACATGAAAAACATTAGTGAATATTTGATTTTACTGTGGAACAAATTATGGTAGTAATGAGTCTTTGAAGGAAAAAAAAGTGCTCAAACTGGTACAGTCTCATTTAAAATGTGCATGTTAAAAATAGAACAGATACACAAAATGTTGTCTGCTACTTCATCAGTGACTGTTATTTTATGAGATGCATGCCCTTTCAGTGTAGTACTTGACACTTAACATTTGCCTGTCTCAGCCCCACTCTTATTGCAAAGTCTATTCTTCTCTATATAATTTGGGCATTGGGAATGTATGAACAGTTAGGTTTCAGCTCCTACTCAGCAATTCAAAACTTCCAGGTCATATGTCAGTGGGCAGAAAATCCTCCCTATCTTTGCAACTGATTYTCAGAATTAGACTTGATGGCATGAATGACTGGTCACTTCTAGACAAATTATATGTGTAGCTAAGCAACTGTTTTTGCTGGATTTGTTAAATGTGTTTATTTTAATTTGCACTTAATTTCATGATGATGGTTGAATTCTAGGCAAGGAGGCAAGGAAGAGACCTCAGAGATGGACTGGCCCAGAAATATTTGTTTTATGATTAGCTTAGTAATAAGCCCATTGCTCAGGTAGATGCTGTCACTGTCAGTGTTATAAATAATAGAGAGGCCTCTTTCTACCTTTTGCTTTTAATGTTGCCCCGAATTTTGAAAAGTTGATGAAAAAACAGCTTCAGTTTGCTATTTGAGGACGAGATGAAGGGTCACAAACTCCCCAAATCCAGTTCTGATAAGGAAACTCTGTTTGACCTTGAGCAAATCCTTTAATTTCACTTTCACTTCTTCCTCGGTAAAATGAAGATAATAACACTGGACTTGCAAGATTTGTTAACAGGGAAGTTTCAATGAAGATAGCAGGCACTCTGGTGCACACTGAGATCAATAGAAAGACTTTTAGTCATTCCAGCAAGTTGGGACAGACTGTTAGTGTGGGAAAGTAGAAAATAAGTTTCCTTGTACAAACAAGTCTGGTGGACTACTTGGGAGATTTTCTTAGAAGGCAATGAGATGGCTATCCTGTCACATCTCCTAAGCAGCCACGACTTCACAGCCTTCATAAGAAGAAGCTGTGGGAGGAATGCACTGGACTGATATATTGGCACTCTCTTCTCAGCAGGCACTGCCCACTTTTTTGATCTCCCAGTCCTTTATAGGTCTGTAAATTTGACCTGGGGGGAGAGTGAAACAACTTTCTACTCTCATAAACTCTATCACAGTTCCCACTACTGCGGTCTTTATCATAGGACACCTTCAGATTCACCTTCACCAGGGTGAATATGGCCCAGCCTTTGCAAATTTCTGTGTGCATCTCCAGCACTACACGTATTAGTCCTTTGCTGGTTGTGAATGAAGATCATAGCTCAGAAAAAGGAATCACTGAGTTTTTGATCAGCAGAAGAGGTTGATTTTGTTTTGCTGTCTTCTAAAATCAAAAGCGTGTTTGTGTCTTCTATGGCTTGGGTGACATTATGTTAAACAGAAATGTAGGTATGACAGCAGAGATACAATTCTCCTGCAGATGTTATCAAGGTGAATTTTACTCCTTTTTTTTTTTTTTTTTGTGAGCCAGTGATTGTTCTTAATATTAGCAAGTTAATGACAAATGAGCRTAAATGATGAATGTCAAATGAAAGTGTTTTTCTGTTATAACTGTGATAGTTTTGTTTTATAAAAGCATCTAAAAATAAAAATCAAACAGAGTATAAGTATGCATTCCTTTCCCAGGGATGCATCATATAAGCCCTCTGCATTCTATTGACCAATTAAATGAAAAAGGTTTGGGCCAGAGAAGATCTGGACTGGATTTTTTTCACTGAGCAAGCCTATTAAAATCATTCTGTTTCACAGAGCCAGCAACATGATGTTTAAACAGTTTGAGAATGTGGGTTGCTGTGGGGCTGGCTTGACAGCTTATACAGCACACAAATGCAGGCTAAAGAAAACAATAAATGCAAACTGTCAGGAGATCTTATGAAGAATTTGCACAAGATCTTACTCCTAAATAGGATGGAGAAGGCAAATATCTTGCAATCAAAGGTTCCACTATCTTCACAGTTAGCAGCTGTCCCAGCCAAAAATGTAGGACACGTTTAATATAATCTCTCTGTATAATGTAATCAGACTGTCTGAGGGATATCTTATGCTACTCTGCTAGTCAACAATCAAGTATGGTCAAGGACAGTCAAATTGTTTTATTGCACATAACTTGGCAAAGGCTAAGGAAAAACATGTGTGAATTTAATGGCTCAAGGCTTTTATTACTTACCCAATAGGCGATTTTTAAAATGTACTTCCTTGCCTTCATGTCAAATGCAAAGTGAAATGGATGGCTTTAAAAATCATTAGTTGGAGAGAGGGAGAGAAAGAACAGCATTCCTCTGATGTCAGCCTGCAAATTGGTCTAAAGAGGACCTGAAGGCAGACAGAGAAACTACTAGAAACCTCAGGAGAGCTGTAAAGGATGAGACTATAGGACAAGTGTCAATCCATGTACGACAGCCTTGAGATTAGAGGACAGATCTATGGAAGGGTTAGTAGCCACACAACTGTAGAGCAGAATCTTGACCTGCAAGAATGTGTGCCGTTTAATGGGGCCTCGAGAGAAAAACTGCTTGGATAACCATGCTGTAGTGGTACTCTAGATCTTTTGCCTGCCTTATATAATCTCCCTTTAATGGGCAGAAGTCCATGGAATGCCACGGGAGACCAAGGGATTTGAATGATTCATCCATGAGAATGAGAATAAACATTTGATTTGGGAGAGGAATAACAGGTTTGGGGAAATGCATTCCCAGTCTATGGAATGGAGGTTGTTTCCCAAGATCATCATCTGTTTGTCAAGGGAACACAAGAAGCAAGTCAGAATTTTTGTCTTCAATTACAATGCCCAGGATACAATGTTAGTAAAGTGAAGCTTTGACAAGGGATTTAATCTTGATTACAATTCTGCTAGCACAATGATGGRGTAGATAAAATGATATGTTGACTGTTATCTTGAATTTTCAAAGCATTTACAAATGGTCTATTTCATGTATGGTGGGTAGCCATGGTGGGGCAGGCCTCAACAGTTCTTTCAACAACACAAAGCATTGTCTGAAAATTAGAGATTATTGTATTCATTTGAGATGGGTATTGGAATGTGAGTAGCTAGAGTACAGCTGTCCGAAGCAGAATGTGAACAGGAGGCCACAGCTGGTATGGTACTCCTCATGCATTAGTGCCATGCGATCTCCAACAAGTGTGAACAACCAAAACTTGGTTTTACTTTCTATTGCAAAAGGTCTCAGAGCATGCACCCCAGCCTCAAACAAGGTTCACCAGTGGATCAGTGCTGGTCAAAAGGCAGAACTCCACCTGCTGGAACATGACCTGTGGAAATAACCTGGGTTTTCTGAAGATGGTCTGATGTTCAAACACTAACTCCAACCCTGTGCATCTTGCAAAACTTGACACGATCATGCTGAAGAGTAGAAAGGCTTTAAATGGATCCTATGCAGGACTTTGTGAAAGCAACCACCTGCTTCAGAATACGCATAGATGTGTACAAGGTAGGTTGGCTGACTTCTGTCAGGATATTTGCCCTGGAGGCATGATGGAGATATTTCTTTGGCTGGGAATACACAGGTACATTTGTACTCCAATTAATTTCCTTTTTGCTGGATTGTGTCCAACTTTATCACGGGCTTGACATCTTTCATATGGTCCTCATAAATTTACACAGTACAGTTAAAGTTCTTTGAGTTTAAATTTGAAGAAGAATTGAAATATTTTAAAGGACTTTATAATGACACAGCACAGCAAATCCCTAGATAGCCTAAATGGATGGAAACATTCTAGAGTATAAATGAGTTAGAGATTAATCCATGGCACCTTGTGAAGGCTTGGGAAATTCTGTATGTTAGAAATGGTGCTACATCAGGAGCAATCTCCTGGAAGGGAGAAATGTTCTCTCTTAGCCTCCTCCCACTCACCAAAATAAGTGTTTGAGGGGGAGAATCTCACCTGAATCACTGTTGCTCCATTGCAGCCCCTTTAATGTCAATGAGTTTGGAGAAGGTGAAGGACTTCCCTCTGTGTACTGCAAGCTTTGGAGGATAAATCATGTGTCATAAAAAGGACCTAGAACTCAAAAAAAGAGAAGGGTTCACATTTAAAAGACTTTAGACTAAAAATAACTGAGTGAAGCTGGCCATACAAAGAGGGCTTAGGCTTCCTCTTCTGCTGGGAGAATTGACCAAACTGTCCCATAGTAGTTAGAGCTAAGAAAGCTTGTTATACTCACAGAAGGCCAGTTGAAATGAAATCAGGATTTGGAAGCAGGTTTATGTCTTATGTGGAATGAGCAAAACTTGTAGTAAAAAAGGTATTGTTAGAACTGTGCTCAAGTAACCAAAATGAGCCTTTAAAAAATGTTACATTAGTGGAAAATTTTCAGTGGTCTTCCAGTCCCCAGTTATTTCTAAAAGAAGGACAGCAGAAAGACTGGAGCTTCAAGGAGTATGCAGACTCCTCCTCTTCCTCCAAGCAATCAGCAAAGGCTGGAACTGCTATTTCCCCTAAGGAATCATCATTTTTTACGTCCGCAGGAAGACTCTGTGGAATAGCCCATACCTCTTCCTGTATTTCCTCTGGCTGAAAATAAATATATTCTCTTGCAGAGTCTCCAAATTGAGAAAGTCCTTGTCCTTCCACATGCATGACATGTAGGGATTGTTTCACTTTGCTTTTAGCAAAATCAGGCAAATATTTGAATGTGTGTTTTGACCAGCAACCTCTGGAGAAATGGACATTTTGGCTCTCTGCATTGTGACTGTGAAGACTGTTCTAGCCTTCTTTATGATGAATTGGAGATCCTCTTGGTACTATTTACAGGTCCTTTTTTTTTTTTTTTAACTGTCTTGTTCAATTCAAAACATGCAACCTGAACCCTGGATGTAACCCTCTTCTAAGAGAGCTGTTGTTTTTTTTCTGGAGTCATGGGGATTTGGCTTGAAACATGTAGCCGGACTTTTTGGCAATCCTACCTCAGAGCACTGCTTGCTTCCTTCTTATGGGAAGAAATACAGATCTTCTTCTTGAAAACAGTGTTGCATAAGCACCCTTGGGTGATCATTATAGATTTTAGATGAATACCACCTTCTGAGCATTAACCACCTATCTATCTGAAGTGTGTTGATTCCTTTCTAACTGTGGCAGAATAAATAGCAGGCAGCCAGTGAAAGAGTTGCTGTGAGGTGAGCATAGGAGTTCCTSTCTCAGCATTTTCTTTGTGAAGATTAAAGCTGCAAGTGTGTCAATCATCTTCTCTGTAAAGGTCTGAAAAGGTTGTCAGAGTTCAGTATTTTTAGCTCTTTAGCAGATTATCTCTTTTCTTTTTAGAGGTAACAACAGTTCTTAGGTTAAGAGGGAGACAAAAGTTTTGGAATTTCAAATGAACTCAATAAGGCACTGAGGAGATTTTTTTCCATAGGAACTTGAAAAGTTGCTTAAAGGATGTTGTGAAAAACAGGGGAAAGCCTCCTGCTTAAGAGTCTCTGTGCTAATGGTATACAAATATAAACTGCCTCAGACYGCCACAAAACAACCTGGGAGTGTGCTCTATTCATGGGCTGCACAGCAGTAGTCTGTCTGCACTGGGGGTGGATGCAGTTTCAAAGACCACAGCATTTCAGAGAAGGAGGATTAGAAAAGCCAAGTATTTCTGTTGAAACCTGTGCTCACGGAGACGATGGATAAAAGGGCCACAGTTGCAAGGCCTTACACTGCCTGGACAGACAACCCTTTGCCAGGGGCTCACATAAGTTGGACAGACCTTAAAGGAGCTGAAAAGCCTCTGCTGCTCATGGCCTGCAAAGCATCACTGCAGGGCAACAAAGTGATCAAGTGGTCTTATGTGTCCCACTCACAAAATGAAAAATGTAACTATACTTCTAGTCTGGTTGAGACCAAAGCTAAATATAATGGTGTAGAAAAGCTTTTTTGTTGTTGTTGTAATATTCTTCCTTTTTTTCCAAAATCAAGGCCTTCCTAAAGGGTTGTCATCTTCTAGCGTCTTCTCTAACACTCCTTCAGTTCACTTTTTCCTGGTTATCTTGGCTAGATTTTTGTTTTTCCCTGGATACGATGAAGTTGAGCACTTTGTAGCAGATTCTCTGTATCAGAAAACTGGATCTTCATTATGATGGTATTCAGGAACTTGGTCATTTTTTCTTCTAAATAAAAGTCTTTTGTTGAAGCTTTACTTATAATGAAGTTAGTTATTGCTGCCTGACACTCATCCAGTAGTCCCTGAGTGTGCTGTTGAACCAAGTAGCTGCTATGAGCATGAGCACATGGGACGGAGAGGGCCAGGCACCTTGCAGTAAGCTCAGAAGCGTTGGATCCCCCCACGTGACTTTTTGCCCTATTTCATCCTGCCCTTTCTGTCAAGGGAATGGCCTTTGCAGGAGCTCTGTCTGCTGGCTTTCCATGGCTGAGTTACTGCTGAAATTTTCCTCCTTCGCACTTTCTGAAAATGTGCAAAAGAGAAAGAAAGGAAGAATGAAAAAGTATATTAGAATCATACTGAGCACATTTCTTTTGAAACTCTAATCTATAAAAATGAGTACATATAATTTTGCAATTATAAATATGTGAAATAAACATATTAGTTAAGAAGTTATGCTTTCAAAACTGCTAATTAGTAACCAAATGCATTTTACAGGGTTTTAATGAGCACTTTTTCATATCACATTAATCTCCATTAGCTATATTCGTACTAGTAATGCTAATAATGTGCAAAGCCATTAGTTTGCTACAAAGTCAATAATAGATAGTACTGATTCCAAGCCTGCACTGCACTAAAAGATTCATTCTTTGTTTGGTACAGTTGACCTGAATTTTCAACTGGCTATCATGAAAGAAGGTGTTTACTTGGGGTTACATGGGAGTCTGTCAGGTCAGTTATTGAGGGTCTATGAACYGAAAGAAGATGATAGGTAGGAACACTGCTCCCTCTCTGTCATCTAGAAAGCAGGAGCTGGCTGCAAAGGAGATTGCTCTGGCTCCTACTGAAGAGGATTCTAAACATTTCCTTGCATCAACTCCATCTCAGCTGCCTTGTGGACTCCTTCATTCTTATTTTTTCCTTAAGGAGTTTGAGCAACATTTCTTACTGGAGATGCTTTTTGGTATATTTCATTTGATGTGTTATCTGAATGGATTTGTACTCTCTTATTCCACCTTTGAAAACTTTTGTTGTTATTTTGCCAAACAATTTTCTAAGATGTAATCATTGTTTGGGTAGTGGATGGAAACAGGAATGGTTTTGTGGAGAAATTCTAACTCAAGTTGCAGTACAATTTGCAAGCATATTTTACTGCTTGCTATAGGAAAACATTTATAAGCTTATTTGCAAGTAAAATATTTTATTATATTAATACCAGGAACGTTTTATGCTACTAGTAAAATGTGTGAATTGTTTTAGAGACTGTTCCYGGATTGTAAAATTAACCATATATCTTGTAAATCAACAGAGAGAAGAAACCTCAGTGGCTGGTTCAGCTATTAAGCATACAGATTTTAATAATAGTGTGTCCCTGTTTAATTTTTAATTTATTTAACCACAGCATTTATTCTAACTTAAGGCCTACAAAATGCAAATGTTGAAAACTTTTCTAAGAACTTTTATACAGAATACATACATTTGACTCCCTGCATTGTATCTTTCCTCTGCTTTATCTGCTTGCAGTGTTTTAGCTTTTGGGAATAAACTGCTCTTGGCTCTAAAAATGAACTTTTAGCCATGTGTTCATGAAATGAATCAAGCTCACTGTGGTGCTGATTCACTGTAATTAGATGCAAGATTGATGCATATAGAAAAAACTGTTCCATGTATCTCATCCATCTCTGGTACTACCTCTTTAGTCTCTTTATTGGATTCAGTTTTTCCCCTAACAAACCAAAATATAATTGCACAGGCGAAATTTCTCTTTCAGTGAAAGATCCAGATGGGAATTTGGAAAGGACAGATGAAAATCTCTAACCCAGTGTAAGCAACAGTAGGAAAAGGTTTGGGCCAAAACTAGTGTGATATCTTATTCTTACAACTGGGAAAAGCTACCATGAACAGCAAAACGGAGCAGATGCTAGCAGCCCATGCTGCATTCCTCTGGGGCAGAGCAGGTAAGAGCCACAGAGGGTAGCAGTAGAGCTAGCATCTAAGCACGGTCGTGTGTAACAACTCTTCTCCCCTCAAGTTGCTTTTAAAGCCTCTGGAACAGCGCTCTGCCCCTGCCGAAGCCCCTTTGATGCAGGTGCAGATGAACCCCTGTCGCTTTGATTTCATTTTCAGGTGTCAAAGAAAAACACTTACCACAATACTTGGTGGTTTTTCCTCTTCTCCCCCCGCTTCAGGCCATGGTGTGAGGACTGCCTGACTCCAGGACTTTCACTGCAAGTGGGGATTTGGGGCCAGGAGGGTCCTTAAGAAACAAAGACATTATGCTGCATGGTTAAGGAGCTGAAGCTCGGTATAGATCTGCAGATGCTTGAGGCATGATTTCTTACCAAAGTGAACTAAGTCAGAAGTAACTCCATTAGAGTAAGCMGATTAAAACCTGTGTGAAGGAGATCAGAAGTAGGCCCCATGTGGGAAAACACAAAGCACTTTAGATAATTGTGTGGAGAGCAGGGAGCAGAAAAAGTAATATCCTGCCTGACAGAAATCTTGATAACCTGGAAAACTAGGTGAAAGCCAGGAATGTAAACATCCTGTCTTCAAAAACAAAAAACAGACGATCTCTTGATATTTATGAAGGACTTGATCTCCTAATGAAATTAAATACTAAAGAAAACGTAATGTATCTGAATAGTGCTGATAGGGATTCCCTAGGGAAGGAGGAGAAGTCCCAAAGTGGCACAAATGAGATCCTCTCCAAGGTGTTGGGTAGAGAGAGGGTTCCAGACATGGAAGGCTGAACTGGGGAAATTGCCTGCAAGGACAATAATATGCTTGTCTTTCTGGTTGTGATAGCAGTGACCTAGACTCTGAGGAAAGAGTTTATTCCCTAAAAATACTCCTGTAGAAGAAGGTGCACAAGTATTAATCTCACACAGGTCCCTTTGGAAGCAGAAAGCAAGTCTCCTGGGCTTTGGATTCTAGAAACAAATTCTTCTTTGAGGTAAAGATCCTCGAGCTGGCCTTAATCCATAGTCTCCACTCGGAGACCAACTGTAATCTGTTTAGGCCCGTACCTTCTGTTTACAAGTAGCGCAAATCAAATACTGACAGTACTTGGTAGCGCATAATTAAATTCTTACTCCCCATTGAAGTCACTGACAAAACTTCCACTGACTTCGATAGCGCTGGATTAAGTTTTCACTGAATGTCATGAGAATTTGAACAAAAAAGTCAATCCAAATTTTGCAGATCATCTCCTGTCTTTATTGTGGATTAAACCAAACCCATAACCAAAACAAAATTTCAACTTTATAGTGAATGAAATAAGGATAGAGGTTCATGTTGTGGATCCTAAATTCTTTTCCAGAAGAAATTCGAAACTGAATCAGTTGGGGGACTACAGCATTAATAAGAGTTCTGTAAATATTGCATAGTAAAAAAAAATTGTTTGGTTAATCTGCTCTTTTTGGCACAATCCATCTGGTAGCAACTTACACTTTTATTTCACTGTTGTTGCTCAAGAGCTCCTGGTGAGTAATTCTTGCTTTGTGGATGTTTTTTGATGTAGCTGATTCTTTAAGTCCCATTTCAAGGTGTAGTGACATGGTTTATCACAAAGTGTTTTGCTGTCGTCTGATGGCAGAAACTCCAAGAAGCCAGTTTCTAGTGTTAATTTTCAAACAAATTCAGTTGCTTTGCATGTATATTTCTCAATATTAATTTATAATTTAAAAATGGCAAAAACCAGGAGTGCTTGACTATAGAGGAAGTTCTTCCCTTCCAATCCCCATCTACAATATGAGGGCCAAGGTTGCAGAAGTGCAACTGGTGAAACTGGTCACACTGCAGAGATTGCTTCTTTTTTGCAACATAGGTACTTTTTCGTCTTACTCTAAAAATATTTTTAAAAAATCACTAAAACAGACTATCCTTATGTAATAATAGCAAATGAATTCAGCACATTAATAAAGTAAAGCTAGAGATGTGTGGCATGGAAGGTGACCTGAATTTGCCCTGATGGCTTAGAGGATTATTCTGGCACTCACTGGATAGTTGTTTGTCAATAACTGCTATTCCCGAACCTCTGTGGCTTTGTGATAGCAATGACCTCTTGTCCTTGCTACAGTTTCCTTCAAGTCTGAAGGAAATCCCCTGTTTCCTACCAGGAAAGATGAAGGGTCCATGTCTTTAGGGAAGCAACTGTTGCATAATGACTATGTAATTTTAATAATCTCTCTCTTGGCAGTGCTGCTAACAATAGTGGGCAGGAGGTGCCTTGGAGAAATAGCTCCCAGCAGCCACCATATTTAACTGTTTATGAGTGAATTACACTTCGGGCCACTCACGAAGCTGCGCGCTGGCTGGTGTACCCAAGTCTTTGGTGTTTTCTCCTGCCTTGGGTGAAACAGCTTGCCCAATTAACAAAAATCATTCCTGTTCTGATATCGTTATTACCCTGTAAGAGGACTAGGCTTTCTGCTCTTACCAGATGAGCTATATCAGTAACACTCCATGCTTCAGTCTCATCTTGTTGTTGAGTTGTCAACATTATTTTTGGCTTCAGTAGTGACATAATAGGCTAAGTAGGGCTCAAGCAGATACTGCATTGCTACAGGGGCACCAGAATAGGACTGCAACTGCTGTGATCACTCACCAGCATGCCAGACCTGGACTGCCCTTCTCTGGCTACACACTTTCTGTCCTGACCTCTGCTGCCCCCAAACTCCTGGCTCTACTTCCCTGGGCCAAAAGGGGTTGTCTGCTTTTGACTTGCCTATCCCCCAGAATCCCTTTGTCTTCTGCCCCTACCTGCCCCCRTCTAAAAGTTCCTCATGCACAAATACAGTATGTGATTAAGGCCTTGGTGAATATATTATGCTTTCCTGACACTTCTAATAAAAGGTATCAGTTGTCTGTTGTTTTTTCAGTGATTTTTTATTACATCTGAAGGTTTGAAAGCATGTATGCAGTCAAAATGTTTTTAATTTGTGTGTTTTGCTTTCTGAGATATTTTATCCTTGTTCTTATTTGTATTACATTTCCAGAACTTGCTGGCAGGTCTTTTTTCATTTTCAGTGAATGTGGGAATTTTACCTATCAGATTGCACTGGAGAAGAAAACCTATCTTTTTGAATATTTATGGAAATAAAATAATAATGCTATTATCTACACTCTTGATTACTAGGATTATCTCATTGTATATATACAGATCCTCTAGATAGGCAGATTATGTGATCAGAAGGTTCTTAGTGGGCCCCAGGCTCAGAACGCACATTAAAGCAGATCAAGCCTGCTTTAATTCATGTGCTGCTATGCTAATGCATTTGCTCTTTCTCAGGAGAATTTCTGAAATATGTTGTTGATTTGGGACCCAGTGCAGTCCCACTGAGGTAGAAGGACAGCCACTCACTTTGATGGACAATAAATTGGGGCCTGCTTGAAGCAGCAATGTGTAAAGAAAGTTGTATGCCACTCTTCCGGGGATAGAAGTATCTCAGTCATTCACATATRCTGAAGGACCTTGAGAATCTTGCTCTTATTTTTTTAACTTTGCTAACAAATACCTCTAGAGTCTGGTGAGCATGTCTCTCTCCAGTTATACACAAATTTGAGGTGTTTAAGGGAGTATATCAGAGGGCAAACTGTGTCTCTTGKAGAATAGAAAGGAACTGGAATGACTTCTTTTGGTTGACTGACTCAACGGTTTTCAGGCAGGTAATGGGACTTGCTCATAATGTTGGTTTCCAAGAAGCTGACATCRCTTCATGGCTCAGTTAGCGTGTAGCAGTTTGAGCAGTGAGCAGGGTAAACCACCCTGCAAATATACTTGGACTGTCAACTTCTTCTTCTTCTTCTTTTTTTTTTAAATGAGAGACATGGTTGGTTTTTGACCAGGATACATGCTCTAAATCCCTTAAGCATTTTGAAAAACTTCCTTTATAGAGTTTGAAAACACACAGATTCAAAGATGAAAGTCTCTTTTAGAATTAATGATGAGGACAGAACTGATGTGATGTCTGTGCTGAAATACCTCTACCTTAATAGATTCTTTTCTACTTACTGCTGTGTTTCTGAATTTGCCTCATGGTTCCTACTCTTTGTTGCATGTGCTGGCAAAGAACAGAGCTAAAAGATGTCAAGAAATGTGGAGTTCAGCATTGGAGAGTATTATGGGGCAGGAATGGGTTTTGACATTGAGTTTGAGAAAAGTAAAGAGGACTAGGTAGGTGAAAAGTGGAAAGGTCTTTTGGCTTAAGAGTTCTATCAAAGAATATGAAAATTGTGGGTGAAAACAGAAAAGTAAAAGGGAATAGGTAATAGATAGTAGGCCATGGAAGGAGTAATGGGAGTAAAAGCAACAGCTGAAGAAAGGAGGTGCTATGGGCAGAGGTAAATTTTGCTGCACCTCAAAAACAGGCATAGGAGACTTAAATTTGAAATTCAAGGGTAAGAAATCAGTGAAAAAGAGCTGAAGAAAGTGGTGACAGCCAGGGAGAAATGACTGTAGAATGAGTTCAGTAACAGCGTTTTGAAAAGATTAGGTTCTAGAGCTCATACGGTAATAATCTTTTCTTCACTCCTTCTGTTGTTTCACAGGGAGGAGGGTAATCTATCATTTATTTATATGTAAAATGTAACTATCCCACGTGTGAGATGGAAGCGAGAGCTGGTTGGGTTTGGCTCCTGAGTCTCCCACCAGTGTAAAGTTCTATGAGACATACACTACTTGTCAGGCCTCTAATTTTATACGCTGACAACTTATGCTGTTGCAGTCTAATCTTCTCTGGGACCCGGTGACTGGCCCTGTTATAATGCCTCTCTGCCCAGTTTAATTTAGTCTTCCTTGAACACTGGCTTTGAACAGAAGAACAGTGCCATGAGGCAGAGGCATGTGCTTGTGTGTCTACAGTCACAGAGGAAAAACACCACCTTCCAAAATAGCTTGTATACGTCCTTTTGGATATCTGCTTAGTGTCCTGGCCCAAATAAAAGGTATGTACCTTCTGAAAGTATTGTCCTGGAGGCAGATAGCAGTGTGCTCTCCCAAAGGCAAAGCTGAGAAGGAAATTAGGTACTGTTGAGCAAGACCCAATTTTTGTTTTTAATTTAAGAAAGGTTGGTTTGGTTAAGCTAGGGTTGGATGGCTTTCAAATGCAAATCCTCCAGGCTACTTTAGGAGAACTTGATACCATCTTTGAGTCAGACTGGTCTCTTAAAATGCAGCAGGACCAAAAAAGGACTTGCAATTAAGGAGACTGCACATCCTTGGTGTCCTGGAAGTATTCCAGGGTATGAGATGATATTTCAGTCCTTTGCATTCCTAAGAATGTCCTTTTGTCCCATGAAAGGCTGACATCTTCCTGTGTCATAATGAAAAGATGAGCCAGAGAGGGAGGTGTCTGTCTAATGAATTAGTCTAGAGACCAGCTAACAGACTCTCCTTATGTTGATTGACTGTTGCTTTTCTGGGCTCTGAAATGAAAGGGTGTCAGACTCAGATGCTAATTTCCATCTCTGGCTGCCCCCTGTTGGATGATCTACAAAGTCTGCAGTGGATCTAGAGTCCCCCATGTGCTAAAATACTTGTAAGGGCTGAACACAAAGGAAAAAGATATTCAAGGATATTGCCTAAATGACAAAATTGTCTTTCTCTCACTCCCTTAATATGACACACAGTGTTTTTTCCCTTACCAAATTCTGTATGGTTTGAGTTTAAAAGGGTATTAAACTTCTGGGGTGATGCATTGGAAGCTGACAGCTGCTTTCCTTTCTGGTTCAGTTTTCCTTCCAGTGTCTTTCTTGTGCACAAAATACTCTGTGCCAAAATCATTACTAACTTTATAAGGATAAAGTGGCACCTTCTGCTAAAAATCTCTCTTGTGTGATGTAACTACATCCAAAATTCCAGACAGGTAAGCTACTTTCATTTTGGGTTACACATATGGAAATACAAATGCCAGAAAGTCTGACCGCGGCTGTACAAGTGTAAGTTGCACTGCAGTCAGTGGAAACTCCAGCTAGCTAACTCAGGGCAGAATTGAGGTGTTTCTGCTGTAAAGTAACTGGGAAAGAAATGGCATTTTATGCCACAGTAATTTATCTCCCCATATTTCCTTCTTTAGAAGAACATAAGGATTCTTCTCCTAGACTAGAGGGCCATCTAGCTCAATATCCTCAGGCTGGCATAGCTATCAGCAGATGCTTAGGAAAAGTATATAAACACAGGGCACATACAGCATGATCTTTCCTTTGGTGCATCCTATCACCATGCAGGAGACATCATTTTTAAGACTTACTAAGCAGAGGTTGCATAAGGCCTATCATATTTATAGCCACTGATGGACTAATTCTCCAGCTAAAAGTTGCCATGTTACTGATACATATCCGTGTGTAGTCCTGCTAACTCTACAAAGTCCATGCATCTGTAGATGCTAGTCTCTACCGTTTTTTGCCTAATATGTCATAAGCAGTGCACTGAACTAATCTCCCATTCTGGAGCCATTTTCAGTTCTATGTTCACAGCTAGGATTCTTATGTGTACCCCTCCTTYCTTGCCATGATACGTGGGCAGTTCACTTTCAGAAAATGCCAGCCATCCTACTTCACAGGGCAACTGTGTCCAGTTGTCTTTTCAGGAGATGACAGGAGGTTAGTCCATTGACAAACTTTCCAAGGTGGGGTCACTAGTTATTGACAGAAATATTCTTCCATGAGCTAAAGAGGCTGTGAGGTAGGGAAATACATAGAATGACTGTCCAGTTTGGGGCCCTTCCAAACATGTAGCAGAAGCAGGAAGAACCCTGTTCATAGCTCCATGCTGCAGGACCACAGACATCAAGGTGACCATAGTAATGACCATAGTAACTTAGAAGTCAACCCTGCAAGCCCTRCCTTGTATGACCTTATTACGAGGTCTGGAAGTGAAACATCCTTCAAGCCCAGTTAGATTCCTGGGGAGAGTGGCAAAAGATGCAGAACTTTCCCAGGCCTCCAACTTCAGATGATCATGAAGTAAAATGGATCCCAGAGCAAAGAGTCCATAGAGAAAGTAGTGATGGGGGAGGGGGGAGGGGCGGGTGTGCACAGAGGTAAGCTGGGGAGCTGTTATGTAGGGAAGTGAACCAAGCAAGAACCTCCAATGATAGGAGCCATCAGAAAGAGCAAATTCTTCTACTAGGAGAGGTGCAGGAGGTCAAGAGGAATAGTATAAGCAAGAGTGACACAATACATTTTCCCATGAAAAGCACAACCTTACACTTTCTAGAGATATCAGCAGCCCCTTTTGTGGTTATGCCCATAAATTCTACATTTCACCACAAGATAGTCAAAGATCATGCTAATCCAATCTATTAATCAGTGGTGACCTGAGGACTTAGCAGCAACATTTGGCTGCAAAAGACAAAGATCATGGTGTAAGGCAGAATTACTTTTTTGAGGAACGGGGTGGAAGAGATAGGGTCTTGAGGCCTATGCCTAGCAAAGGTAATGGAAAAAATATCATGTGCTCTAGCTATGTGCAGAGATTCTTTCTGTCTGACATGTGCCAGTTTGCTGCATTCGCAGATGGTGTATCAAGGGAGCCCCAATGGCCAGTTACAGCAATTCCTGCACTAATGTGAACAGAGCTTTTGATTTCATGGTTTAAAATAAAATGACCCACATATAATTACAGAAGCTTATTAATTTATTTGTTATGGGTCGGTAACCCTTCATAGTCTATAGCACCAGTTACAAGACGGGCCAAGGGGATTAAAGCTTGAATTTAGCACAGTCTGATTCCTGTATGGAAATTGGAAGAAACGAAGCACTAAATTGCATGTTTTATGATGATACCTTGTTAAGGAACAATTAATGCCCAACTTCGAAAGCACCAGATTCATGCCAAACAGGAGCAGTATGAAAACAGCAGCCTCATAAAGGTTCAAACTGACTGATATGTATGCTGGTTATGCCCATGTGCCCAAATCTCAATACATGGATAGCCACTTAAAATTACCAGTGTTGGACAGTTATTTGTGGCCGATGTAAGATKGGCTTTCTGTCTCCATATGGAATTTCTACAGTGGAAATGGTAGCATTACTGGCAGGTTTAGTACAGTCAGGGAACTGCATAAAGAATGGCAACCCATGTCCACATGCAGGGGACCTGGAAACTCCTGACCATATCTGATACTCTGTCCTTAGGGATTTGGGAACACTTCAGCTAATCAGTATACAGACATATTAAAAATCTGCTTTCACAAAGTGAAAAGGAGGTTGTTGAGTGGGACTTCTTCCACTCCCTATGCATCAGGCTGTTATTATATGAGTGAGCTGAGTGAATGACCATGGTCTAAACAGACTTAACAATATATTTGGGGACTTATAATGAAGAGACTATTCCACCCAAGTTCAAATGTAATGGAGATGAAGGGAGTCAGGCATCTGGTTTGCCTGACTGGGTGGTGCTGAGCACCTGTGGGTCTCATGTTGGCACTCTTAGGAAATTAATTCTGCAAACAAGAGTGAAGGAGCCACTCGATTGATGCACTAATGTGACAGCATGCCTTTCAGACATGCTAGCGGTGGCACTGCAGGCACTGGCCTTCTCAGTAAGGCCTTGAGGTAGTTGGGATCCTCACATAGAGCACCTCACAGGTGGACAAATATCGATCATTGTGGACTTGGCTTGAACCAGAGACCTAGAAGCCAGGGAAGTGCATGCTGATTCAAACTCCTCAAGCCATCTCTCATGGGCTTCAGAAGTTGTATTTTTACATGGTGATGCAAAACATTGCCATGTGTTTCTACCTTGAAAATTATCCTGATGTGTGTGATTCAAAAGCAAGGGAAAAACTCTTCAGCAGAGGTATAAAAGTTCATTCTCACCTCATTCCTTTTTCCTCTTGCTGTTTTCTCTACTCACTTCATGAAGAGGATACATATGATGCATTTGTCAGTGTTAATGGAGGAGTCCATGAGTACAGACTCAGTTCAACAAGGCACTTTATGCCTGAGAGATGATCTTGTGGCCTCCATATAGAGTTGCTCATAAGCTTAATACTAGATAACACAGCTAAGTGCTAAGTGCCTTTCTTTGAAAGTGGGAGCTATAAGGTTGAACCCTCAAGGTAAAGAGGATCTTAATCTGGATATCCCATTTCTTGCGTAGCTGTTCTAAGGTGATGGAAAGGGAGCATGCCTTTGAAGTAACTGTCTGAAACAGGGCAATGATTTAATTCCTTTTCTAGAGTTTGTATTGGATTCTTTTGTTCAGGTACATATAGCTAGTGGGAGATAGCAACTGTCAAGCTACAGCAGCATGCAAGATTATTTATTGAATTTTTCCCACCATATGCTATAATTAAGGAAAACCTGGGTAATGGTGATGTCGCTAATCTTCTGATGGAAAAAAGCCTTACTGTTAAGTTAAATGACTGTTCCATTTTTTACAGGATCTGGACTATTACACATGGCTGTAATGCTCTTTCTAAATTGGAGTAAAGATGATGCATTTGTCTAGGGCAATAAAACTGAATCCTGCAGGTGATTATTTTATTGGAATTGATAGAAGCTTATTATAGAAATGTAAGAAAGATTCAGGGCATCACTTCAGAAGGAATGAAAGAGCTGACCCTAACCTTCTCTCAGCTCTAAAATGAAACCCAAACATATTTCAGATTAATTTTATAGAAGGAGTCTCATCAGATCCCCACTGATTCTTGACACTTTGCCAAGTTCCTGCCTTCCTGGTGATTTTCTCATAGGAGACAATCAGTTTTAGCCTGCATAAGTTGCCTGGAGCATCCTCCAAATTCCTAGCCCATGATTTCAGGAACTGTTCTTCCCGGTTTGAAGATCCTGTTGCTGAACCAGAAATTTTGTCAGCCATTAGCTGGGGCCTGGCTGCCACTGCATCCACTGCCACATTTTCCAAGGCAACAAGAAGGTGGAGGAAACTTCAGTATTGCCAGACATAGTGAGCAATAGGTTTGCTGAAAGTGTTGAGAAAGGGCACCTAGAGAAACAGGAAGATTGGTCTATACTGCAAAGATGCCTGTGCCTTTGGGTGATGTAAATAAACTAGCTTTACACTGCCAAGGTCAGGTACTATTCAGTGCAGCTGCAGCAAGATGTTGACTGCACATTAGGCTGGAAGCTCTGAAATAGCGCACACTCAGATCTGTGCTGTCAGCTTCATCCATTAGGAGTATATGAACTAGCTGTTTTAAAGCTGGTTTAGCTCTGTCTCCATGGTCTGTGACTTCACTGTTGTCAGTGTCTGTTGCATTAGCATACCCAATGGTTTCAAAAAAGGAGTGGGAACAAGGAAGGTAGCAGTCAGTGAAGGGGAAGAAAGCCTTCAGGCTTTGGTTAAGCACTGAGCTAAGGAGCCATTGCTTTAATTTTCTCCTGGCTTTTTAGATATTCAGTGGTATTGCTCAGCTCATATGAAAGAAGCTGATGGAAAACTCTTAGCAAAAAGTGGAAAACCTGACCTTGCTAGAGGCAGGGGTTGGGCTGGCAACAATTAGGTCACAACCTAGCTCTCACGAGAATGCTTAGCAGAAGCCCACTGACCATGACTGAACCATAGCATTGGTCATTTTAAAAGAGAAGTCCTTAGCTGATCACCTGTCTACATTTTTTTCATATAGCCTACATTTGGCTTCCAAGGTACAGTCCATGTGACGGTGCTGCTGATCCCATTGTGACCAGTCACAACTTTTCTTTCTATTGCATAATATGACTCCTCAGTGAGATCTCATGGCTGTAGTGTCAGGATTGATTTAAAACATCATAAAGAAGTCTATGGAGAACAAGAGAGAGGATTATTTTGATAGCAATGCAGTATCTCTGGAGAAATGTGACTCTCTGGCTGCTTGCAGGTACCCRGGGCACAATTCAGGTGACCAAGAAAGGCTAGCCAAGAGATCTAGGAACAGGAAGACACTATGCAATAAGCTTGGTTTGTTTGAGATACATGTATGGGTGCTAATTTCTGGTATGCTTTTGTGAGCCATGTTGCTTGAATTCTACAACAAGAAACTGAAAAGATACTGCCAAAAAATACAGTGCTGAGATCTGTGAAGGGGAAGGAGCCAAAGTATTTTAGTTACTTCAAGCCTTTTCTGAAACACATAAAAGGTTTCTGATGTCAGGTGAAGGCTGTAAACAGAACTGAAGTTTTAGGAACATACTAAGAGATTCATTCAGTTAGTTTCATTTTGCTGCAAAATACGAAAATATGAAGTGATGCAGGGCAAACAGTTATCCACATAATGGTCATCACTGTGCCTTCAGCTAGAAAATTACAAGGACTGTGTTTATGTCTCTCTTTGGCCCATTCCTGTTAAGCTGGCTATGTGGAGTCTCCAGACCCCTTTTTTTGCATTTTACTCCTCAAAGGCTTGATTCATCACCATATTGTTTCAGTTTTATGCTAGGGTAGTTCTGCTGATTTCAGTTAAATACAGGGAAGTTACTCTGGAATGACAGAGCAGTGGTTTCAAAATTTTCTCTTGTAATACTCCTTATGGCCCCTTTTTGGTTTATTATTGATGCATTTCAGTAGTTACAGCTGTTAGAATTAAGACAGCCAAATCAGCAGCTTCACAACCTTGTCTTTGTCACCCTTTGTGTGTGTGTGTGTGTGTGTGTGTGTGTGTGTGCACGCGCGCGTGTGTGTGTGTGTGTGTGAGAGAGAGAGAGAGAGAGAGGGTCTTTCCTGTCTCATTATCTCAGCTGAGATGGGTTCCAGCTATGTACATGATGGTCCCATTGCTCTCTAGTCCATCAGCAATCTGTATGTGGGATAAGCAATTTCATTCATGGCTTTGAGCCACAGCTTCAGATTGCCGAAGAAGGAAAAGACCTGACACTGCCTCCCGCTGTTGCAAATGAGGATAACTATATCAGCTTCAGTGGCATTAGGCAGCTTCAGAGTCAGAGAAGCCTGGCCTGCAGGGGTCAGTTCTGTGTGGGAAAGGACAACTCTATTCTCCCAGCATCCCTTAAGCGTATACATGGAGTCCCACGAAGAAACTCTGGATAAAAGAGCAGGTGACGTGTGTCAGCATTAAAGAAGGGCAAGCACAAGCATGGCGATATGGGAGTTTCAGGGGTTTGGAAAACTCCTTGGGACTGGTGATACAATTACATTGCCCTTGGTGTGCCTAAAAGGAAAAAACAGGAAAACAAACTGTTTCCTTTCTAGCCCAAGCTAAGGCTCATGACCAGGATTTAAAATATGCAAATATAAATAAGCCATTTAGGAAAACTGTAGCATAAACCAGCCCACCCTTACCAAATTGAATTTCCTCTAATAAGAAAGAATAAATCTATGGGTACAATGTTTCATTTATTAAGTTCCCAGGGAAAATAAGGGATAAGAACTATAAAGATGAAGCTGGCAGTCAAGACTGAGGATAAAGACTTGAATGAATCCTATCAATTCCACAGGGAATGTGCAAATTCCTCTAATGGGTCTGTGTCATCCTTACTGGAAGCTGTTTAAACATGAGTAACATTGGGAATATTTGATTGTATAACTGTGTCTCTGTTAGAGGTCAATAGTGGTTTCAGTGGGTCAAACATTTGACATAATTACTGCCTGGGTTCAGGGTGCTTTGGAGGGCTTTTCAGATCCTTTATGCAACTTCTCCCATGCTACAGTGATGAATGGCTACTTGACTTTCTCAATATTGCCAGTGCTCTGCTGTCACCAGCCAAGGGACTGCTTCTCTRCTCCATTGAGTCTAAGGATTTAAAGTGAAGGCCTCTTCTAGATCTCTGCTAAATGTCTTCCTGCTCCCAAGACTTCTTAATAGGTCATCACCAGTCTACCTCTGTCTTTCATTGTATATCTCTCCTTTCCCAGTGCATATATTCCTCAGTTCTCAGGCTAGTGTATGTTCTGAGACATTAAAATGCAAACCTCAGCATGGGATTCTTAAGGTTCACGTGCCATCTTGCTGTCAGTCTTCCTCTGACTTTTCACACAAATAGCTGTGAGTGTTTTTGATGTTATAAGATGTGAGTTTGGGTGTATAACTTTATATTCACTATTTGCATTTCTTTTCCCTCTCTCTCACCTATGCCTATGTTACYTGTTTGTTTTACATGAGATTCTGCCTCATATTTTGCCTGATTACATTACTGTCTGAGCTAATAGGCAATGTTAATTATATTAACATGGAAGGGAGGTGTATTTTGTTGCTTCAGGTTATGCATGTTGCTTAAGTGAATTTGGCTTGCCTCTAAACAGAAGCTGGTTTTATGTGTTCCTGAAGGAATAAATAAAATAATTTCTTTCTAGTAAGCAGAAAGCAGAGTATATTTTTTCTATGAGGCAGACTGGCTTGGAAAGTATAAATTCAAGATACTTCATAGTCACCTGTACAAGCAATGCTCTTTTACCCAAATTCATAATTAATTCTTCAGACAAGAGACATACATCTCTCTATCAATACATCCATCTATTCTTTGCCACAATTATTTATATTAAGCTCTTTGAAAAGGTTACTAGGAACATTTAATATAAGTACCATGATTTTTTCACTCTGCTGACAGGGTTTGGCAGTTGTAGGTGGTTGGTAGTCTGAACTGATGTGTAGGGTGTAGATGCTGATATTCACCTCTTCAGCTACTAAGGTCCCGTACATGAAATCTGAAACTTCATAATTCTGGCTATTGAAAATAGTCCCAAATTTATTTTTTCAGGTAATCTATTGGTAAGCTTTTTTTTCCAGAGGTTTTTATTGCTACATGTTTTTTTGAATTTGCAGCTACTTGCTATGCCAGAGAGTAAACAACTTGTACCTACCTAATATTCTCTTCCACCCTTCTGTCCCCTTCCCAGGACAGATTCTTTCCAATCTCTACTTCTACTCATTCTTGCCATTTTTTTCAGGAGAGAAACAGAAGGGTGACTGGAATTTCTCAGATGAAGAGGGAATCCCCATTTTTAAAATATTGTAGTAATGGAATAATGTGATTGATTCCCTGAATATGAAAGAGGAGTCTGAAACCTCACCCAGCCCCCATGGAACTGTTTATTATGACCTCTAAATCTTTGTCTGGGAGATGCCTTGAGGATATGAACAAGGTGCTGTCATAGGAGTGACCTGGTTTTGTTTCTAGGCTCCCATTTCTATTAGAGTCAAAGCTGACACTCAAAGCCTAAAACATGCCCAAATTTCAGAGGTGTTGGTCATTGAAAGCTCTTATTAACTTTATTTGCAGTTCTGATGCTTTGGAGACCAAACTGATTGAAATAGGCACCTAAGTAAGGCCTGAAGTGTATAACTGAAAGCACACACAATTGAAACTTTGGCTCATTGTGATTTCAGATCCTCACTGAAGCTTCTCCGCATGATCTAGAATTACACTGATTCGAATACCAGAAAATGAGACTGAAAGTTGTCTCTAAATGCTGCTAATGTATTGATCAATCAAAAAATCCACTAACAGCACTGAAGCAAGGTGAATAGGTTTGCCTGATATTATTTAACGTTCAAACTCTTTATTACTTTCATAAAAAAATAACAAAGGAATATAACAAATAAATAATGTTGAGTGTCGGTCCAAACTGAAATATAAAATGTTTCTATTATACAAAAGAGCAGTGGAGAAAAACAACAAAATAACAATCAGAAATAAAAGAAAAGAAAAAAAGAGTGAAAACATGACAAATATAAAATTGCAATTGGTGAAATGTTATGATCATCTGAAAATAAATAATATCACAAATATTATGCTAACAAATTGGATGATACTTTCTGTTTTTATATGAAATTGTTACCCCCTAGAATCCTGTTGATATTCTGCCAGAATTAACCATATGTATAGAAGTCCACAAATCTGGTGTATGTTACAAGAGGAGATTTTATGAAAGACATCTCCAGCTGTAAACTGAAAACAAAAATAGAGGAACAATGAAAACAGCCAGCAGCTGAAATACAGTTACTTGCCTTGCAGTGACTGGTTCTTCACGAGGCCTCAACCATGCAGTTTCCATCATTAGAGCTTGTCCACTGGATCATTTTGTTTGTTTGCAGGGAGTTCGGATACAAATTGGTATCTCTGGTCCTGCTGTCATCTTGTGTGTCCTCCATTGTGTGGTGCAGACCTGCCCAGAGACTGTACCATGTGCTTGGTAGCTTGCTTCAGCTTCAGATTAAACAGTCCCAAATTTTCCCTTCTCAAATTTTCTCTTAGCTTATGGTGAATGTTCACAGGGGAAGTGAGCACTGGGCTCCCAGGAGGCTGTAAATTGTCATCTGTGCACTAACTTCCCCAGCAGAGAAGCCCTTGAGACTTACCTTCCATGAGGACAAAACCTGACTCTTCCAACTAGAAGTACCTTTTGGATCCATGCTTAGAAGCCTTCACGCCCTCATCAAGGACTAACAGGCAGAGCTATTCTTCACTTTCGTTGTTTTTCTTAAGCCATTACAAGATTTTCCTTTCCCTCAGCCCCCATGCTTCCAGTGAACTACCAGGTCAATCTCTTGCTTGTTCTTTCCTTGAACGTTTACTTATGAGTGACTTACAAATGTAATTTACAAACAACTTATGTTACTTTCTGCACAGTGACACAACTTCAGAGTGGGCAGGGACAGACAGTGCCTCGCTCCTACCCACGCGGTTGAAGCTGAGCTAACGCCTGGCAGTCAGGGCAATCATCTCCTGCGATGTGCAGAGCAAAACCTCACCTTGCAGCGCCTCAGCCAGGGTGCCAATGGTAGCTGTTACTGCTGGAGATGCTGTGTTTCCAGATGAATTTAGCACTGACAGGGTTTCTAACAGACACAGTGTAAGTATCTTAGCACATCTGAGAACTAGGCCCCTGGCTTGCCAATCTGTGCACCCTGGAACAAGAGTGGGACCTCCAAGGTAGGGGCCATAGGAGATCTATGCTCCACAAAGTGACGGCACTGACTGATTGAGGTACTTTCAGAGTTAGAGGACCTGTATCACTCTGTAAGACTTTGGTGCCTTACAGCTGCTTAACTTGGGGCAGGAGAGGAAGTCTGGTGTTTGCCCTGCTCCAAAGATGAAGAAAAACTCTTGAGAGAGCAGAAGTGACCTGACTTCTCCCTGTCTATTCATACAATATGAGACTAGATGTAGTCTGTCAGCATTTGTATTATAGATCTCTTGAGCAGAGCCAGATACCCTTTGCATGCTACGCAGACAGCTCTGAGTTTATGTGGATAAAAGCTCCCTAAGGGGGGACCATGGCCCAGATCCGATAAAATATTCAGGTTCCTCACTTCCCACTTAAATCAGTGATCAGCTATTAACTGCCAAGCATTTCAGGAGCACTCCTAGTGCCATGGAAAGATCAAAGGGAAGCAAGACCTTAACCTGATAGTGAGATGTTTGTACAAGGAATGAGGTATTTCCAGAGAGTAAGACATATGAAAAGAGAAACAGGCATACTGAAAGCCAAGAACCATGAACTATTTTTTTGGAGCTAATGAAGGAATTCTGTGCACCCTGAGTAGTGTCTGTATGGACAGTGGTTTGAAGAGGAACAAGACAAAGCAGAAATATTAGTTCTGTTTTAGTTTTGTTACGTCCTTCTTGCATGGGCATAGACAAACAATCTGAATGCAGATTTTCAAGATTTCTTCTCACATTTAAGCACCAACACAGCAGCCTCCAAGGTGATAATAATAACTGTGTTATTATACATTATATGTATTATAACAAAAACTGTATTGTGCATCTCAAATGCTTTTGAGAAACAGCATAAAATGCCATAAAACTGCATGTGGCTAGGATTACCCAGGTATACACTGAAGAGGAAGGAAAGAAAGTAATCTTGGGCAGACTCTCAGAAAGTTGAAGAAAAATGAGAAAATCCTCCAAAGAAAATCTGAAAGGAGCTGTTAGAGAGAAAGAGGAAGAAACAAGAGCAGAGAAACCTGAAAGTCATGGGAGAATAAGATTTCAGCTGTGTTCGAGTCACCTGAGAGGTCAAGAAGAATGAAATCTTCAACTACGATGAGGTAACTAGGGTCCTTAGATTTTTTCTGTGGACTACTAGAAGAGGTATTGGAAAGGGTCTAGGGTAAAATTGGAGATAAGGATTTCAGACTTTGTCTCTAAACAGCATATTCAATAAAACTGAAGGTGAAAAGGAGAAGGACAAGGGGATGGGGGACTAGAGAAGCAAATAGAGCCAAGGTTGCTTTTTTTTTTTAAGATAAGACTTACCGTGAGAGAAGAGCCAGAGGAGACTAAGATGCTGAAGAAGAGTAGGCTGTAAGGAGGCCACATAAGAGGTCAGGACATCAGATGAAGCATTTAGAGCAAGTAAGTGGTGTGGTCAGGGATGGACAACAGACAAGAAACTTTTGCAGCTGAAATGGGTGGAAGAGAATGCTAATAAGAAAAAGAGGAAAATCATAGTATATGTTGATAATTTTCTCTGGAGAGGAAGTGGCAAGATCAGGTATGGAGATAAAAATGAAATCTGGAAAAGCAAAGGTAGCAAAATGGCCAGAGCTCGTGCCCTCCTTTCCCTTGGCCCTAGCATGTCACCTACCCCAGTGAGTTCCCACATTGATCTGTCTTCTCCCACTACTCATAAAATCTCTCCTAGCTGTTGCTGCTGCTGTGGCAGCATTAAACATACAGGGAAGAACATGCTGGGATATGTGGAAATGATGGTTGCCAGAGGACCTTGGACATATTGATCTCCATTTGGTAACCAATGTGTGCAGCCCCTTTGCACTGCTTCTGTTGTGATCGTGCAAATGATCATGTCAGTAGAAGGAAGGGAACAAAAGACAACGAGGAGAGCAGAAGTGGATGAACAATTAACACGGATTGTAAGAGAAGGGGCAGCAACAGCACATTTGGCTAAATGCAGTGTTTGGCTAAGAGGAAGTCAAGTGACTGGTCCTTTTGATGGGTAGGAGAAGTTATGAATTAGCTACAAGTGCAATGAAAATATGAAGGAGCAACACATGCAGCTGCAAATCAAGATCATCAATATTGAAGTTGAAGTCACAGGTGAAAAACTGTGAGGAAAAGAAGCAAGAGAATCTAGACCCCAAATTAGAGGGGAAGGCTGATGGAGAAGAGTTGGAGGGATAAGACTTGACAACATGGACAGAGGAGGGAAAAGAAATATCATCTACAATGCTATGCAGCAGATAAAGAATGGGAAGGCAAGGGAAAAAGGACTTGGAGGGGAAAGCCAACTTTTCCACCATGGTCTAAGCTAGGGAAGGGGAGCAGATGGAAGGAAAGACCTCTGTAAGTGAAGGCAGCTGCAGACAAGAGAGAGACCTAGTCTTTGAGAGAGCAAGAATTTCACAGCTCCCAGTGGAAAATTCAGAAAAGCCTACTTCCTCATCTCAAGGAGGGCAAAAGAYGAAGGGAGAGAAGATAAACTTAACAGTGTCTGCGAGGAATTCAGATATAAGGTGATAGGAATGTTATATAAGGAAAGAAGGTAGATTATATTCTTAAAGATTTTCTTTCCAGAATCTAATTAACCACATTCACAGCAAAGCTGTGAGAGATCGAAGCACAGAGAGGGAGGTTTCAGGAGAGACTACTTTAAAATATACCTGCTAGGACCCAGCTCTTAGAAACTCGTTTTAATTTTCTCTGATCTTGTCTGGATAGAGTTCAAAAGTTTTTTAAATCTTATTTTGGCCTTCTGCCTTCATAGCTGTTTATTTCCTATGATTTTCATCCAACTCAAACTTTGGGGGCTATTTCACTGAGTTGGTTCAAATTTAGCTGATACATCCCTTCTTTCTTAGAGCAATATCTTAAATGACTGGAACTTCCTAATGGTATGAATTTTTCTGTGATGAGTGAGGGAAAAAGATGATGCTGGATGCTTACTAAGAGCATAGTGCCAGACTAGACAGTCCAGGCTTTAGACAACCTTCAAGCAGAGCTGACAGAACACACTTCTTTCTGTCCTGAGAGTTTTTGCAATAGTTTGACACACATTTTCATCTAGAATATGGACAAAAAATTCAAAAGATTGAAACTTCATATAGTAGTTAAATTCTTAAAAATTTTGGGGGGTAATTCAAATTGTCAAAATGTTAACCTCTATTTAGTCACATATTTATCCTCACAACTGCTTGAATCCCCATGGAGTCTAATGGGGGTTGTATTTCAGAGTCTGATATTACCTGCCACTGTAGGCGAGTCTTTCCTGCTAGCCTCTATCCTATAGCACACTGAGTCCACTGAAGCCCATGAGGCCCAGTAGTATATCTGCTGTAGAAGACACCAGGCAACATCAGAGGAGCAATTTTCCCAGGGTCATGGTGGGGGATAGTTGGTGCTCCATGGTAGTTAGTGTGGAGGCCCAGGGCTATTCAAGCAGGCATGAGCCATCTAGACACAGCAAACTATTTTTCTGCAGGGGTTTGTGGAAACAACATTTTGTGTGTGCGTGTGTGTGTGTGGGGGGTCTTTCCCAGGCAGCTGCACCCCTGAGCCATATCTACATGAGAGAGAGTGTGTGCCCATGAGGGCTGTGCCTTACTCAGTGCTCCATGGTTTAGGAAGGCCTCGCAGTGGGGTCTTTGGGGCTATTCAAGGCTTGTAAGCATGTGATTGATTAGACTTGCTTAAAGCCAGAATGGGAATTAGAGGTGACTGGGAAAATAGATTTGCGTCCTTTTGATTTTTTGCAATAATGTACTGAAAAGTATTTATATTTTTCATTTCTTTACATTGAAAAATCTTTTTTATAATGGTCATTCAAGCCTATTGTGGGTGAGAAAATGGTGAAGTCAGAAGAATTCAAGTGAAGGGAAACTGAGAAGCGAAAACACCTCAGGCAGGCATTTTAAAACTATGGTATTTTTCTAAACACCTATTTATCTTCAGTGGATTAACAATTTAGGTAAACGGCACAAGTGTCAAGGAGTCAGCACCTCTGTCCCTGCAGTTGTGGAGACACAGGGACCACATACATTCTCAGTGGGCATGTCTACATGACTAATGGTATTGAAATACCTGCATCAATTATAAGTCACACTGTTATTATTTTGGCTGAAGTCTGTGTGAAGTAACTTTCGTATTGGCAGTATGTGAGTTTACTGAAGGCAGTGAATTGACTTCTAATGAACCAGGGTGCTCATATTAACATTATTCACACCAATCTTCACTAGCCAGGGAAGCAAATGATGGCTGAGAGGGGGTTTCATAGTCAGCTTAAGCTCATCAGAGATTGTGCTGCCATCAGAAAGCATAGTCTTGCCCTCTGCAAGAAAGGGCATAACGTGTTTGGGGCTGAGGGCAGAAGGCAGAATATCCCTTTGGTGGCAGCTTAATCTTAGACAGTCCTAAGACAATCATGAAACCACAGCCCCATATGCTTTCCTTGGTCCTATTTATCATGTAGACAAGATCTGAGTCCTGAAGTTCCCTACTAAAGCCAAGCAGCACAACATACTATTCCCATTCTTTTTAGGAAAAAAAAAAAAGAGGAAAAAAACACCTCATGGAAATAAACGCCCTCTTTCTTTACCTCATAAGACCAATTAGTAAAGTCCTTTGTGGATCATCTTTATGACAGGAGCTTTCAGAAGGGCCTTAAGCACAGGTGTCTTCATGAGATCAGAGAGTGAATGTTATACTGTGAGGCTGGCTGCAGATGGTTTAGCGAGTGTTAATAGTTYTGAAGAAGGCAGGATTTGTGTTTGCCCTCTTAAGCTCTGGCACAAAGGTTTGGTTTTGTCTGGTTTGGTTTTAGCCAGATGACAACTAATGTAGGAAAGGTACCTCACTACTAAATCCTGTCTAGAGACAGGGAACCTGTGTTTAGTATGAGGTCTCCATCGGCCTGTCCTTTTCAAGCTTAAAAAGCTGTGCGTTATCATATGCAAGAATTATTCCATGATAAAAACACACTGAAGACAGGGATCCTAAATTTTACCAGGGAAAAGCTCGCTGAAGGCAGCCTCACATGGGATATAGAGCGAATCTTAGTGAATTTACCTCATGGCAGAACTAAAGCAAATTGCCTGTGCTGTGCTTTTACTTCTGGCTAAGCAAGTTTATTTGCTGTCTGAGGGGGTAAAAGAAAGCAACAATATAAAGATAGGTGAGACCAGCAGCCTCCCCTTGCCTAGTTTACTTAACAATAAAGCTACCCTGGTCCCCACCATGTTTTTTACAGCAGGATAGTGAACTTGTGCTAGTTATCTGCTAGCAAAAACTACCTTTTCTGTCTGTAAAGATAGTCCTGGTGAAAGAGAGTTACAAGGAGGCCTGACAGTGGAAAGCCTCAGTGAGGTGATTGCTGAGAAGGCGCATTTGYGCGGCACGTACATCTACATTCTTAGACATATTAGCGTCAAAAACCTCAGCACACTATGAACGTAGTGTGGTCTGAGCTGTAATGCTCACTGTCTGCACAATGCTGTTATCCTATAATTTTGCCTCAGGACAGGCTTAGCCAAGCCTGCATACATTTATCCGTATAAATAGCAAGTATTTCATGTAAGGCAGGAAGCAAACCAGGTGGGCTTGCAGGCCAGGGGAGTTTGAGCACCATGCTTTATTTACAAGGGGCAAGTGTGTATCGAGTGCCTTGCTCTGTATTGCCTTGTTATTTACAGGCCCAGCTGTTTTTTTTTGCAAAGATGCTTCTCAGGACTTGTCGCTGAAGCTTGTGCTTTGCTAACATGGGAGCCTGGGGTGGCGGGCCACACTGCTTTGGAGTATGTATGTGAGCTTGTTTACTGTTTGCTTGCTACCATGGGTAAATACACTGAGGAGCCTTCTCCCTCCTTCACCCCACCACTTTTTTTTCTTTTTCTTTTTTTTCTTTTTGGTCGAGCACAGAGAAGCCTTTGAAAGCTTTTGATAAACTTATGTAATTGGGTATGTTTTCCAAAGCATGGCTCTGTTCTTTCTGAAGGCTTAGCTAAGAACATTATTCTGATTCTTCTCTAGGCCTTCAAAAGTACCGATCCTTTCAAACATGTGCAGTGTGAAGGATTACAAATTTGTTTTTCAAAGGACCCCAAATTCCTGCTGGTTTCATTGGTTCCCCTTCTGGTGCCCCCAGTTTTTTTTTCCCCTCCAGTCTCTTAGCCCCAACTCCAAGCTGCAGCACACTGACACTCCCTCCCTCTTCTCTTCCTCCATGTCTCACTTTTTCATCTTCTTTTGAGCTTCCCCCCATTTTTTAATATGCAAACAAAAGTGCAGAGAAGCATTGCCATGGCAACAATGTCGCAGTGGGCCCTTGGTGTTGATGTGAGTTCTAAACTTTTAAAATAATGGCCTCAAAAGAACAGGAAGGGGACAGATTGAGACAGAGAAAGAGAGCAAGGGAGAGTGCAAAAGCAATGAAAAGTGGGACAAAACCATTGGAAATGCATTCAGGCTGACATCATCACCCTTTCCCACAGTGGTCATTCACTTATGAGGCTCCAGTGTCCATTCACTGTCTTAAAGCTAGCTTTCTAGAGCCGGGGGAGACCATCTTTCCCTGCTTGAATGCCTGCCTGAATGCCTTTTTTGTTGTGAAACAGTGAACTGTTTCTGAAACTCTGCATAAAGGGCTGAGTAATTCACTTCAGTTGCCAGGAAGTCTGAGCCACTTGTGCACTAACAATAGTTAACTTTATCTCCCACCCTGAGCTGAAAGTTCCAGCTGTAGGTCCCGAATTCTAATAAGGGCTTTACTCAGGCCTCTGAGGTTATGGTAATATTTTATACATCTTTTTTTATTAAGACACAGTCATAGCTACTGTTGAGGCACCGGAGGCAAGTGCTGTCTATTGATGGGGGGGGAGGAGGGAAGAAAGAAAACAGCTTTTTATATCAGGCAGACAGATTTGCTGTTTTAATACTAGAATTATAAACTCGGTCTGGGGAAAACAGAGGACCTAAAACTTAAAAAAGCGCATTAGAAACTTCAGATTCAAGCAAGACCTTGTGATTGTTTTCTATGCGTGAAATAGCCTCAGCTTTTGAGATCTGAGGATGTGCTGGGCTGTTGTTTTTGTTTTTTGCTCTCCTTCTCTGTCCCTGCATTGCAGGCATGATGGTGACAGAGAAGCGGGTGAATCATGAGGGAAGTAGATGAATTTGTTTGGGTTTCCCTTTTAATCCGGATTTGGATGTTGATACTCAGAAAAATTCTGTGCTGTGACAGCACAGCTGTGTATAGTGGTGACTCAGAACAGTGATTCATACAGCAGTCCTGCAAAGCCGGTAACCATCGTGTGCCTTCTTTGAAAGGAGACGTGGAACATCAGTTCTCTTCTTTACCTTCCAAACTAGTTGCTTTCCTGAGAACTAACACAATTGAGGTCAGGGCAAGAAAAGTTCTAAATTATCTCTTTGGTCTCCAATATTTTGCAAAAGAAAAAGAAAGAAGGCTTATTCCTCACTTTGAAGCAAATGATCACTGGGACTAGACTTATTTCAGAGCATTGCTATGAACATGCCTGTTCAAGGTAGAACATAGCACCGCTTGAACAACTCTTCCATTCTTTGGTGTATGTGTCTTGGTCACTGTGCCTTGAGAAAAAGCATTAGAAATGCCTGGGTGAAAATAAAAGCACATTTTTTAAAGTCTCACTCAATACTTTATTAATGCTTATAAAAAAAGATTGAAAAATGAGTATAAGGTTTGTAAAATTAAACCACACGTACTTGGTGTATTCCTGTAACACAGTAATACTGTGTTCTTGATCTGTACACAGGACACCAACTTATGCCAGTGGGAGTTGCATGTGTTGTGCGTGAGGTCACTATAGAGCTGCTGCATAGTAAATAAGTTGCTTGGCTTTTTGGATAAGTTCAAGTATTGAATCACTTTCATATCTTCTCGGAAAGTGACCTTTACTGAGGGGGGAATACCATGCTCTGATGGAGTGACAGATTTTAAGTGGCCCTTTTCCTGTCTAACAGCAATGACTTCTGAACTTCACTGTGGGTTTATCTTGACAGGAATGAAAAGCTACTTTGGAGGGTGGAAGCTAACAAGTTATGTGCTGTGCACACACAGGTGCACGCACACACATACACATACCCACATATATATACCCACATACACTCTTCTTCAGCCCCGCTAATCAAGATGAACCTTGTGAAAGCAGAATCAGATATCAGAATCACAAAACCCACAGGTGGTAGAACAGAGGGGAGAGGAGAGACATTTTATAAAAGACATTTATTAATCATGAACTAACTTTAAGGTCATTGAAGCTACCCCAGTGGCTCTAATTGAAAGCTCTGATCTGCTAGTAGTGTGATTTTCAGAGCTCTCTCTGCATGGACTGCTTCTGCTCCTGAGCTGAAACACATGAGCTGAAGCTGACTGTGTTATATTTTGACAACCCATTTAAATTAAAGGAATTTATTTGCTAATCCTCTGGGGGGAAGGGAGTGTAAATTAGAGGAACTAAGAGCATATGATGGAGAGAAAAATTCCAGCTTTCTAATTTATAGTGACCTTCAGGAATCACCATAAACCTTTACCACCCTCAAATGAACACTTCATTCCATTCTTGAGATAAGTTTCAGTGCGTGTAAAAAATCGGACACTTTTTTACATGCCCAAATGCAAATCAAGCTCTTTTGAAAGTCATGACCTGTGATGTACACTTAAAATTTGTCTCTTAATATATTCTTTTGCCAGATGTGCCTGGATGATATAATCCCTGTCTAACCTTCTCTTCCATCTCATGACATGGGAAATACTCCAAGCAATTTTATGCCTCAACTATATGCAATGTGATTTCATTCTCTCACTCCATTGAGCTATCTGCCCACCTAAATGTGTGGGACTGAGGAATCACCATGAAATTGGACCTGATAGGATGCCAGGAAAGAAATCAAGAAGAATTAAAAAAATACAGTAGCCATACTGTATTTCAAACTGGTAGGTAGGATTTTTCTGGAAAAAAAAAAATGAGTTTTTTTTTTTTCCAGATAACCAGGTCAGACATTTTACATCCCGTGTTGTGAAATATCAAAACCTCAGCTTTGGAGTTGCCCTGGGATAGAATTTCTTCATGGCTTTTACATTTTACTTATGCTTTCAACTTCCATAAAGCACTGTCTTTGATCTTAGTGCCTTGCTCTGCCCCTTTTGGCTCCTAATGCTTTGTCCTCTGCTTTTAGTGACTTATTTTCTTCTGTTCATAAGCCTGGTTTCCTTTTCCTTCTGTTCTGACAAACCTGTCTTTCACTGCTCGAGTTTTCATTATTTATTAGGATTCTTTCTCCTCTTCTGCCACCTGGGTCCCATCTCTCTTGYTCTTATTCACTCCCCCTTCAAAGGTTTTTTCTTCTGTTTCCAACCCTCTACTATTGGACTCACCTTCCTTTCTTTATTAGAAAGTTCTGGCTCAGAAAGCCTCAGCATCCTGTCAGAGACCAAGTGAACTCCTGATAACTGCATCTTACAGTCCTACAGCTGCTCAGATTTACCCTGGGATCCAAAACTCTGTGAGGACCAAGTTGGTAGTGACAGCTCACCCAGACAATGCCCTCTGCTTCTCCTAACAAACAGCCTCAGTCCTGAAGACAGTGAGGTGAGAGATGCTCTGTGTTCACACTGCAAGTCCGACTTGCTCCAGGCACCACATACAAGCCATGAGGCTCCCACATGAGAAGATCTGAGGGCTTTCGACCCCATTTGTGTCTTGAGAATAGCATGAAAGCATGGAACATGAGCTGTAAGAGCAGACTCTAACTTCACTGGCCCAGTTTTTCCGTTGGACAGCAATGGCTATCTGGAGTTTTCTACATCAAGCTTAAGAGAAATCTCTGCAGAACCAGAAACAGCAGGGGACTCCGAGGGCCAAAGCATTCCTTCTCATTCCCTTCTTTGTGCAAGAGCTGAGGAAAGGCAAGTGTTGTTAAAGCTGTTAGAGAGAAGTATAAATGTATAAAGGGGCATTTCATCCCTATGCCTGTTTTCAGCATGGATCCCTACTACAAGATAATGTTGAGGAGTGAGAAAGGGCCTGTCCTCTTTTTAAATCTTCGAAGAATAAATATCCTAAAATAAAACTTCAGAAAAGACAGTGAGCCTGATGCAAGACTCTGGTATACCTGGCATTAACATAACAAAGTTTGAAGTTTGCCTGTTCATTAGCTGAATCGCTCTGTTTTGATAGTGCACTGGTTAAGCATTGTTGTAACACCTTCTCACTCAAACTCTGCAAGCCTAGTTTGAAAGACAGTGAGCATTTCTTTCAGGTGGCCAGGCAAGCAAAGCAAAATGAAAGCTGGTGGTGGGTGAAAGGAATAAAAAAAAAAAGCATAATAAGAGAGTAATATTTTTCAGAGCTGCACTGGGAATGCTGCAGGAATTCTAAAGAACACATCCAAGATGAAAGGGAAGAGGAACATTTTTTGGCTGGAGTTGGTGCAAACAATTATAGTGTAAGTACCAAGAGGAGGCCTCTTTTTATAAAGGCTTAGGGAATAGACATCGCTACAGGACAGCAGGAGGCAACTTCTTTTTTTATTCTTTAATGCTTGTCTATCTGTATAACACAACCAAAAAACTTCATTTCTGCATGGAAAATGCCACTTAAGAATCAAGACATTGGTCCTTCATTCAGAAACCTGATGCTTTCCCAGCTATTCTCTCAAGTCATTTTTGCCAGTGAAGTCTAATTTCAACTGCATGTGTGTCTTTATCTTTTCTGAAGCAGGAAATATTAATCACTAAATCTGATTGGTCTCACTGCTGCTTACCCCAGGGCAGCTTTTTTAGCGTAAGAAAACTGGTGTCAGTTGACATTGTCATCCGCATGGCTTGATGAGTAAGAGCTGAAGCTGAGCTATTTCCATTTTAACTAGACAATAAGACAGAGAAGCTGACAAATGCTGAGGTAGGGTAGATTTCAGCAGGGAGGTTTTATGAAATGAAGTTTTCTCATTGGCCTCATACCCCTCCTGTTACTGGAAATGGAAGAGCCTATGCTCATCCTTTTAATGTTTTTATTAAGCGATCCCATCAAAAGACAGGAGAAAACTGTGCAGCCAACTAGGAAAATTAAGGGGGAAAAGGCTTATTGTTATGTAAATGTCCCTCCTCCCACTTTTGCAGAGCTGTTATTGATCCTTTCAAAGCAGTATCCCTTCAAGAAAAGAAGATGCTGTTAACTTGAGCTGTACAGAGAAGAAATTACAACAGTTCATCTTTTATGTAAATATTTTAGTCCATTAATGCTATTATTATTTATCTAGCACCAACAGAGTGCTAGGGGCTTTCCAGATAACAAACTCTGTGCCCCAATGGGTATGAGTGATACATGCAAGAGGATGTGTGAGTAGGCATCTAATTAAGGTGCTGGCCTGTGATTAAGGAGAYTGGCACTCAGTTCCCAGTTCTGCTACACACTCTGTATGACTGGGGTAAGTCAGACCAAATACACTTTTCAAAGTTGCTCAGCACTGAGCTTTGAGATATGAGACCTGGTCTGTCAGTGCATTACTTTTCCTTCTGTAAAAGAGAAGTCACTATGCTTTGTGTCTTTAGATTTCAGAAGGTGTCAGGAAACACATCTTCCCATGTAGATAAGGACTCAGGACATGGTCTTCTTAGAGGCCTCAGTGCACTGCTACAGCATGATACCTCAATAAATGCATTTCTTCCTCTGTCAGAATACTTTTTGATTTTCCTCACTCAGTTCCACAGAAAAGCAGTGACATTTTACCTGTATTTTTAACAAGTTTTCTTCTTCCTTTCTTTTAGAAATCTTTTTTTTTCTTTTCCTTTGAAGGATGAATATTTGAAATTTAACAGATGGAAAAGGAAAGGGGCAAGCTGAAGATAGGGTCAAGGATTACAAGGTTTAGTACAATGTTTATTGTCATTTCTTCCAATTTTTTCCCCAAATGGTATCCTGTGCTTTCTTGGGGAGAAGCTTGAATGGAAAGCCAGGCAGAGTTGATTTCTTGATTTGTGTGGATACCACTGTAGAGGAAAATTCACTACACCTAATTGCCTAAGCAGGCAATACTTTCTGCTCTCAATGGATGGGATTTTCTAAGTGGATGCACACACCTGTTCTCTAACAGAGCCTCCAAATAGCTAGAAATAAAAGGCTGATCTGGTCTAGAGGGTCGCCATTTCATGTGGAAGGGCTGAAGTTATGAACCTCTGTAGGGTCACTGTCACATGTCCAACCTTCAGAGAGCGCTCTCTCAGATGATGAAAGGAAGCATCAGGTTAAAGACAGGGCAGAAAGGGAGAAGTAACTATGTTTCTTCTGTTATTTCCTCTCTATGCCAGACCTTGTGCATGCCAAAGCAGAGGTAACACAGGCACAGTGGTAGGACACCACCTCTCCCCTTTGGAAGAGCAGCAGGGACAGTCACCATGAGCTAGAAGGAGCTGCTCCATGTGCTCTGGGGCCCCTCTGTGTTCCACTGATGGCAAAATGCTGGGCAAGGGGTTGCCTGAGTTTGGATTTTGCACAGCCCTTTCTGATGCCAAGTGCCTACAAGCCATTGTGCTATGAACTGCAACAGATATTAAAGATCCTGAGGCCCAAGGTCCTCAGTAGGCCTTTGGTCATCTCCCACCCCTGTGCCAACCCCAGAGAGATTACCTGCTTGCACAGCTGGGGGGGATGGGGCCAGGGCCTACCCACCCAGGACACACTACCTCTGCACGCCTCTAGGGACCTGGGCTGCCAGAGCTGAATGAACATTTGTGAAGTCCTTGGGTGCGTATTGCGATTCAGAGTCTGGCTTAGCCCTATATAAAGAAAAGGCCCAGCGAAAATGTTTGGTTTGGGATCCCTGCCCATAGTGCAACCACATTGTGGTCTTGGTCTAATATCTGCAGTTTTGTGTAACTTATGGGTGCAGACCTAATCCTCATTTATACATAGGTAGATGCATGTACAGGCACACATGGGCAAATGCAAAGAGCTCTTTGGGAAAGGTAGGCCGTCACGTGGGGAATCCTGCATGCTGGTGGCCCACACTGAGTCCAGCTGATGAATAAACAAAAGAGTGCTGGCTTCTGACTGTGCCAATCTCTTAACCTTTACAATCATTAACACCTTCTCCCTTCCACTGGAAAAAAAGCCAGCAGTTCCTGCATTTTTCTGAGACACAAGCAACGCATTTAGCACCACAAATAAGCTCATAATTTGACAGGCAAAATGCCAGGAAAAGTGAAAGTAGATTTCTCCCTCCAAGGGCCTGAATATCTTAGTGATTCTTTCCTTGTTTTGCAAACGCTATTTCCTTTTTGTTTAATCACAGGTCCAGGTCAAGACACTCTTCAAAATATCATGCCCTGTCCAAGCGCATTTTCTTAACCTTAAGGATGCTAGCAGTTTCCTGCTTTGCCAGCCAAAACAAACACAACCCAGAAATGTCCACGCTTGTCCAGAGCAGTCACCGAGTAGCTCTCATTTTTAATTTGCCTACAGATGGATGTGCCCAGTATTTTTTTTCCTTATGTGCAAAGCCAGCATCCATAGGATTGGCATAACAAGTATTTGGGAAGCCGTATTTGCTGTGAAACTCATCAAAAGGAATTAGGTACAGTAAATGAATAGTAACTTTAGATGGCAGGGCTACAAAAAGAACTGAGGCTGATAAAGGCCGTATACAGGCAGAATATTTAAACCCTTTGAAAATGAAACAATGCTTTGTCTTCCCCAAATGCCTCCCAGCCAAGGAGTCCAATGGGTTTTCACAAGGGCCGGGGAAGCTGGTGACACCCCAGGGCAGACCCTGCCTGCCCCTGGGGTCCATGTGGGAGAGGAACCGTTGGGTGCTCCCTCCAGGCTGAACTGGGAGGACAAGGCTGCTCACCTTCCCCAAGCCACTCTCTGAAGGACCAGGCTTCCCTGGCACAGCTGGCAGTCTGGTCCTGCAGAAACATGGTGCTTCTGCCCAGCTGGTATCCCAGTGCTCTCCTCATCAAGGAGGAAGTTAGCCATGCCTTGAGCAGGGGGTTRGACTGGAGACATCCAAGGGCACTTCCAGCCTCAGCTGTTCCAGGGCTCCAGGACAGGCAAGGATCAGAGGCACCTCTTTGTCCTTCTCTTCTCTTCCCAGTACATACCTTTTCATTTGGCACCTGGGCTCTCTTCTGCTGGGAAGACAAGGTTTGAAGGTAACTGATCATTCCACATATACAATTTTTTAGGAGCTCACATCCTGGTGGCAATACTATACAAATTTTGCAAAATGAAGTGACTTGTTCGAGATTGTGCAGTACATTGGTAGGAGAGTGTGACTACACGCAGGGAGTCTGAGCACCTAATGTCTTGTAGCCAGAGGACACGCTCCTTGTTTCTCTGAGGAAAAGAAAAGAACATTTTCTGTGGGCAGTTTCCATGAGGAACTTGTCACCATGGTGAGATGCCAGTTGTGATTATACTATATAAACTTTCTGAAATTCACATTTCTGAAATACACTTCTAAAATACACATTTCAGATGGCAAAAAGATTAACCTTAAAATTATCCCCAACCAATCAGATTAAAGGGAGAATAACATATTTAATTTTGCTTAGTACTCATCTGGGAGGCAATGGACTCTGGCCTTGTTCATTAATATTTAATAAAAAATTTATTAATTTTATTAAATAGAAAATTTCATTTCTGATTTATACCTACTTCTTGGATCCCAGTGGAATTGATCTCCTGTGTCATCAGCTTTTACATTTGCTCTTGGGATCTTTTTTTTTCTTAATTCTATTTTTCCTCCTCTTCTCCCTTAAAAAAAAAAAAAAAAAACCCTTTCTGAAATGTAGTGTGTTGAAAACAATGAAGATGAGAAAAGTTAGCCAGGCTGCAGGACAAAGACATCACTGCAGTCAGGATATCTGTAAGAGTGAGCACCATATGCTGGTTTAGTTGCAAAGGGTCGTGAACCTGTTCCTCTTGCAGTCCCTGACAGGCTCCCCTGGAAGGGATTCAGTCCCCCAGGGCCCCATGCAGTGATCATACACCCCACTCAGCGCAGGAGCTAGCAGGCAGCACTGCACAGTGCCTCCACTCCTCACCAGGTTAATTGCACTGTAGTTAATTAATCCTGCCATAACGAGGTGCATGGCTGAGGTCACTGTTGCACAGGTGGTTTAGGGCTCTGGGAGTAAATACAAAACCAAGCCCAGCTGCCGTGCATGAAGAGAGCACCAATCCCTGCGGCAAAATCACTGCCTGCTTTAATTATCCAGTTCGGAGACCTGGGAATGGCCCTCTGGTGACTCCTGGCCCAGTCTGAAGCCTGGTGATGGATCCTAAACATTATCTGGGCCATCTATATGCTATATATCCCACCAGTTGGTACAAAGAATTTAAGAGGAAGGGGGTGAGGAGAAAAACCCTCCAAAGGCCAGCATTTCTTGCTGGTGTGAGGCTGCCTGTGTGTGGTCAGGCAGAGGTGAGCGCTCACTCACAGCCCCCAGCTGCTCTCTGATGGCAGCTGGGAGAGGAGCCCTCCTTTGCTGCAGCCACAGGCGCCAAGTGTCCTCTACCTCTGGCCCATGGCGAGCAATAATTAGCTGAGGAGTGTGTTAATTTGCTGCTTGCTCTTAGTTCTCAAACTGACTTTTGGTTAATTTAATGACAAAACAGATTTGCTTCCTGGCTAGTTCTTGGCATTTATTTACTCTCGTGCAGGAATAACCAGGCTGCAATTGGACGGGGAGGAGGGACCTTCCAGGCTGTGCTGTTCTAAAGATAAATGGTGGGATCAGGGTTGTTTCCCACTGTCACAGACCCTCGATTCTCAATGGTGCAGTGCCTGGATGCTTCCCAGCTTTGTTTCAGAGTGGTTGAGAGGCCACTTGACTGTGCTGTGGCTTCTGAAGGCACTGGGGGTTGACAGAAAATGTTCTGATTTCCTGTTTCTCCTCTTTTTTTTTTTTTTTTTTTTTTAATGACCAGTTTTGTTGAAATGAAAGAAAACACCTCTTGGTGAGACAGAAGGGGGAAGATTTTTTTGCATCAATGCAATTTTTGCCTTGCAGAAAAATTTGGAAATGATTTCTTGCTGTTCTGAAGTTTCTTGTTTTTCTCCAGAGGTGTGTTATGGAAAACACAGGTCCTTGCTCAGGTTTCCAGGTCAGTGAGAAGTTTTCAGTAGTCTAAGAAAAAATCCCTGTGACTTTTCCCCAGTTTCGTTTGTGATACATACCACGTACAAGGAATGCATTGCATGCACCTTCTGAGCTGAAAGATGAAGTCAAGGGAACGGTTCCGGATTTGCCTGCATGTAACTGATTAATTTGGCCAAAAGCCTGTGACAAGAGCAATCACAAATGGATTCTGAAGTTGATTGTATTATTCCATCACACAGAAAAGGCAAACTACAGGCCTACTTTTCTTTCACAGGATATGATTAATTCCCATTGATTTAATCACTGCTGGTTATGTGTCAGGCAGGGACAGAGCAGGGAGAGGAGGAAGGAACCAACAGCAGAAAACCAAATATTATCTCTAATACTAAATTTTCCTCACTGTGAGTCACTGAAAAGCCTTGGCTACAGGATAATATTCATACACCTAGTTTTTTTCTGCTGTAAACAGAAAAACATTTCATGAACAGAGTGGGGAATATGGATAGTCAAGTCAAGACTCCAAGATTACTTCATTGTTTATGGTAAAGCAGCAAGTCTGGATTTGAGAGGTTGCTAGTATCATGCTGCAGGGCCTTGACAGAGCAAACAAATCTCTACTAAAATGAAAACACCTTTCCTGTGACAGAAGTGCAACTGCCTACACAATTATTGGCAGCTTGCAAAGCCTCTGTAATTGGTCATGGGGATAAAGGACAGAAATATTTCTAGATCCAGCACTTTTCTGCACACTTCAGCATCCCTCTGCAAAGCAATGTGACCATTCTCACATATTCTACTCCTGCATATCCCTTGCTTCTTCCTGAGAACTATCTTCTTTCTCCAAAAAAGAACATTGTCTATCAAGGACACCTAATCCCTATTTCTTGCTCTCAGGAGGTTGATTCATGTGGCAAGAAAGACCACAGCTTAGCTGAGCTAAAGTGGTCTGATCCTATTTTTTTTTTCCTCTACTTTCCTTTTGTTTTACAATCTATTTAGGATTAGAAACTTTCTTAGGAGATGTAATTCTCCCAAAATGGTCTTTCTGTCAAAAAGGAGGAACAGGGAAAATCTTAGAAAGTTTGAAACTTCTTGTTCCAACAGTCTCTAATGAAATATTGCTTCAAAAAAGCCTGTAAAAATGTTTTATTTTGACATTTTCCAAATGAAACTTTTTGACCTTTTGTTTCACAATGGCATTTTTCATTTTAAAAGTGACCTAAACTAAAAGGAAACAAAGTTCAGCAAGAGAACTACACACCCGGATAATGAAGTGTGCATTTCATTTTGGGCTGAACAGTTTATTCTGAATTACCCTACTGGGAAACCCAAAATAATTTTCTGTAATCTGAATATTTCCTTGATCTGTCAAGATAGGTCAAAATAATAAATGCATCCCTTTTACCCCTCAGCTTTAAGCTGAACACATGGTAAGACAGAGTGAACATTTTCTTATTTGATTTGCAGCGACAGCAAAACCTTGAATGACAAAAAAGCCCCCAAAATGTTTTTAATTTCTCTGTTTGTTGAGTTACCAGCAGGTCAGCTGCAAGAACGCAGCAACAGCAATCCCAGCCCCATACTCTTTGTTGATATTAAAACTGCAGCCCCAGATCATAAGGCAGAGAATAAAAACAATCAGCGGACATTGAGCCCCGGAACCATCCATGTGCAACTAAATTATTAAGTCAACAGGAGCTACCAGCTTTTTTTGGAACCGTTATAATCTCTCACCTAAACACAATCCTAAGATCTTTATGTTTGTCACTGAAGCCCCACATTACTGACCTGGCCGCCCCAAGCAGCTTCCCTGGAGCTCTTACCACATAGTACTCAGTGCTACGGCTGCTGCCCATGTGCGCTGAGCTTGGAGGCTAAAAATACCCTGTTTTACAAATGCTACCGCATAGCAGAAGCATTTCGTTTTCCAAATGAAACCTCTGTGTTTGGATTCTGTTACTGTCCCCCTCCTTGGCTAGCACATGCCGTCTGAGATGAAGCAGGTCTGTGAAACCATGACCTGCAGAGGGGCAGATAAAAACCCATTTCTGCCCCTGGGGCCAGAGCTCCCCATAAGGGAGGGTGGGAGATGGATACTTGGTGGCGCTTTTCTCTGGCACCTTCTCTGGGGGTTGCTCCCATGGAGGGGTTGGCATTCCTTTCACTTCCCAGCTGCAGGRACAGCCCAGACTTGGCGAGAGGAGCAGGTCGGTCCCTCAGATGCCCGCGGTGATGTTCCCTGCTCACCCCCTGACATCTGAGTTCTGGTTTCTTTCTCCTGCCGAGCACTGTCTCCCGCAACCACCTTTTGCAGAGAGATTGTCCTCCTTCTCGGAAACCTTTCCCTCCCTCAAGGGGGTGGGACGTGGCTCTGCAGGGCTCCTAGCAGGAGTCTGGGGCAGCATGTGGATAGAGCATGGAGGGAGCTTGTAGGAAGCCTAAGTCTATGTAGACTATACCATCCAGACACTTTGGCCATCACTCCTTACCTCATAAATCCAGTGCAATCTCATCAGCATGAGGAAAGCTGCCTTTTTTATCTGCACATGAGATCAACATTTCACTTAGAGTCATTGTATACATATATATTTATTATATATATAATATATAAAAATATATATGCCTTTATAAACATTAATACATATAAATTTAAGAAGTTCAGCAACTCTGTGAAATGAAGAACACAAATGCCTCTGCAATAGCTTGAAACAAGAAGTGACATCATGCTAGTCCTTTCACGCTACCCTTTCATGTTGCAACAGCTTCTGAAAAGAAGGTGTCAGAAGGGACTGGATGACTTAAGAAGTTTGTGATGAGGTATGGAGCCCTTCGCCCTCAGCTCTCCAGTTTGAAAGTGACCCCGCGCAGCAGTGCCTAGTGATTGCTGCTGTCCATCTCAGAGCAGTTTGCTATTTGTGTTGTTTCTGTCTCTGCCCCCAGGGGACAGAGAACTCTTTCTCAAAAACGTCCAGCTCCTTCAGCCTGACTTGAGTTTCCTGTTGCAAAAATGTCTGTGAAGGGAATAGGTGCCAGACCGTATTTCTATCTCTCCTCTCTGCCTGCCCTCTGGGACAAAGCCTTCAGGAGCCTGCCTATACGTGCAGCAGGTTTCATGCGTGCTATCACTGGTGTATAAAAGAGCAGCTTGTTGCAGCAGAAGCTCTGGCTAGATCACGGTGCACAGTGCACTCACAAGGGTGGCTGCAATATTAAGGGAGCCAAAAAGATCCTTTTAAAAGTGTCACTCCTACCCACCAGGGGACAGCAGGAGGTGCACATCAACGGTCTGTGTGTCACTCACAGTGGGGACTGCCAGCACAATGGCTTCTCTTTTCACTGCCTGTTCAGTATTATTTGTTTTATGTTGATACTGTTGACACACTTAAAGAGATTATATATTCTTCCCATGGCATAAACAAAATGACTTGCATTTTGCAAGGAGAGCAGTGGTGATGAGAAGTCAGGCTTCAAGGGGGAATGATGGTAAGGCTGATGGCAAGGAGAAATAAATCTCATATGCTTAACTTGGTCTGAGCTGACTGTCATTTCCTTAAATGAATTAATAAAGTTAAGTCCACACATTCTAACCTTATGGGGGGCAGGGGGAAGAGGGAGCGGGCTGTGATCTCACTGTGAGCAATGTTTTTAGTAGCTGATCTGTTACCATCAGCTCAAAGCCAGCTTCAAGCAAGACATGAGTTTGGTGGTGCTCCCAAGGCTGATGTCAAACCTTTACCCTCCCCCTCCCTTTTTCTTCCCTTGCCTTGAAGCAGCCCAGGGTTAGACATGAGCACAGAGATGAAGGGTGATGGAAGAAGTCCTGTGAAACCAGCCAGGCTTCAAAGGTCACTTTGGGAGCAGCTCTGGCCCTTCACCCCCTACCCCCATGTCACTCCCTGCCCCCCACTCAAGCCCTTTGAAGATGAAATAGGCTGAAATGGGAAGAGGGAATCATATTATTAATAACCCTAAATTGCAGCTCCCTGGAAGGTGCTGAGCATTCATCTGTCCTTTTTTCCCAGGGGACAACATACTGTACATTGCAGCCATTTGTTGTTTGGGTTTTATTTTCCCACCCAAATACAGAACAGTGACAGCTGAGCCGCTGTATGAGAATAGCATTAAAATGTGTAATGCACCATAAATAAACAGAAATAGACAGCCAGGAAGCTGTGGTAATCACTGCTTTGATGTAGCATGAATTATGATGTGTGTATATATGTGAGCGAGTGTGTGTGTGTGTGATGGTAGGGTTTAAGGGCTTCATGTTTCTGGCTGTGCTTGTTTTGACTCAGCTGCTGTTGCTCTGGGAAGAGAGTGAATCCAGTCTGCCATTTACATATCTCCACCTTCGCAGTGACAGCTGTTGTCCCTTGACTCAGAGGAAAGAGATCTCAACCTCCGCCGCCTGTTCCCTTGGAGTCCTTCCCTCCTCATCCTGTCCCCTCCGCCCCGCCGCAGAAATGCCGAAGCGGGAGTCCTGGCCTTCTCCCAAGAACAGGGTCAAGACAACCCTCCTGTCACCTAGGAAGGAATCCTGTAAAACTGCCCAGGCTTCACCATGACCTTCCAGACGTAGCTGATTTATGTTTCTTGGGTTTCATCTACAGCAGGCTGGGTTTTTTTCTTTTTTTTTTCCTACTGACTTCCCACTGCTACCAGAATAGTAAAACYGGCAATGGACACATTAGAGTAGGCATGTGAGGTTATTAACAACATGGCATCATGTTTCACTAACGGTATTAAAAATGTAGATGGCTGTTGGTGCCTACCACTCTGGGACCTTTAAGATACCCATGCTAGGAGGAAAGAGAAGTAAGCCAGTAGAAAAAATCTAGCGTGGGTATCTCCTTGTTGATTATCTTCTAGTGGCATCCCAGGGACTCCTTTACCTGGCACAGCAAGATGCTTGTTTGGAATAATCTCCTGCCTGCCCCTAATATGGCAGCAAGGCAGCTTATTAAAACAGTGTTGCATCTTTTTTGTGCTCTTTTCATTAACGTTTTATCTGGAGCCAATAGTCTCCCTTTGAAAAACTTGTTTGGTCTGAATAGCTACAAATGAGTCTAAAAGTGCTTAAGTGCTGCTTGGGTTCAATGAATTCTCTGACCTTATGATAATTTAGGTGTCACAGGGCACCAATAAATGCCAAAAACTGTCTTACAGTCTGTAACTAGCAGCATAACCACTGCAGAGCACCATGGTGCTCAACCCACCTGCAAGGTCCATTAATGAACTGCGAGCAATAAAGTGCTCTAGACCCACATCCATAAACGCCCTCTTGTGGCTCCCTGGCCTGGAGAGGGGTGCCTTTTATTTCAGCTGCTGATTAACCGATTTGTCTTATTCAGCTCCGGGCTCTTCTCTAAGCCCTAGAGTTAAAACATCACTAAATGGTTCATTCTTCTAATACATTTATTACCTAGTACATAATACGTTTACTTACCGGGGGGTCACAGAGAAAGTGCAGGGCCCTGCCGCTTGGCTCTATTTACAAGCAGTTATCTCAAAAAAGGGAAAAGGTTTAAGAATCCAGAATCTGGAGCAGTTAAACATTTACAAATTTTTCATTCAACTCAATCAAGCCCAACTGACTTACATAGTCATAATTAACTACTGAGACTGAGTAAAGATTTCTTGAAACTGTGATATATTGACATAACCAAAGGCCAAGTACAAAGTATCTAGCTGAAGGAATGATTTTAACTAGACAGTTTCAATGGGAGTTTGATGCCTAAATATCTGTGAGCATCTGGAGCTATATTTTTCCTGTTGTTGTCACTTAAGACAGTTACTCTTTATTTTATTATCACTTTTAGCAAAGAAGGAAGTTTGTGCAGTGAAGTCTTTCTACATATAGGGACTGCAATGCATAAAAGTGGCAGGTTGCTCTGCTATTTCTCTCCCAAGGACTAATGATATACCTTGGTGGAGCTGAGCCTGGAGTTAAGGGTGTAGCTAATCTCTTCCCTGCTCAGCAAGGAACTGAAAGATGTGCTGAACTTTATTCACAAGCTTTAAAAAGTTTGTGAAACAGGCAACGTCTTGCCACTGTGGGACATAGCTGCACACTAAGGGATGCATCAAAAAACACTGTCACAGCATACGTATATTACCACACATGGTAATTACTCAAATTGCAAGACAATTATCATTCCAATACTGAAATAGCTGACTTGCACTTGCTTCACAAATGCCAGAAACACCTTCCTCATTCAAACCTAACAGGCCTAATTCTCTATTATATTGTAGCTCAATTGCCCTCCAGCAACATAAAAGGCCTAAAGAGGCCAGAAATAGCCTCTGGGGAACAATCTCCGTCAGAAGATGCTCATCCGGACCATCTGCTGGCATACTGCAGCGTCTCAGCGATGGTTCACTCCACCTGGCTCATAGACCTCCACCCAGGGCCTTTGTTGGGAAAGGGCCATGTGCGTGAGACACGCAAGCAGAAAGCACTGCATATCAGTTACCCTGCAGCAACATGTGGTCCTAGGAGCTAAATTTAAGTCAATACAGGAGACAAAAAAAATCACAAAGTACCCCTTCCCTCTCCTACTCCTAGCCCCAAAATCTCTTCTCCCTTTGCTCCTTGACTCTCTCCGCAGTTTATATAGCCTGGCAGAAAGAGAAACTAAAACTCTTCTGGAGGCAGAGCCCCAGGCTCTATCCCACACTCAGCCCCTCAGGATTTCCTGCTTTTCTCTGAGCTGCATCCTGCACCAGCTTCAGTGTCTGTCCTAAAAACTGGGGCTGTGTTTGGGAAACATGAAGATGCCCAATCCCTGGCAGTGAGGAAGCAATTAATGCCTCCCAGACCACATTCTAGGTTTCTCCCTAAAATCCTGCTTTCACACATCCAAAAGGTTTGCCTGCACATAGCAATTTGTTTGACAGTTTGTTGTCTTTAGGGAACTAAAATATCCCTCATTTAAGAGATTTGCCTGCATTCCCTTTAATCACTAGCAGAGCTTAAAGAAGAAAGTAGATTTATTCCAGGAAAACAAAAGGTTCAGGCCTGGATTACAGAGCTGACAAAGCAGTCATAAAAGAGAAGCCCAGAAAAAGGTAATGGAGTTCTAGATTACACTGAATAATTCTTCCTTACCTATTCTGTATCAGAGAGTAGCTCAGGATGCCTACCCTTCTTCTCCATGCTCCTGCCTTGTCTTGCAGAACTAAAACCTGTCACAAGATTACCTTTAAAGATTAAAAGATCACCTTTTGCTCTTTATAGAGATCAGACTTGATACATTAATAATACAAAATGGCAGTGTGGATTTTCCTAAATCACCTACTTTTTTTGTTGGCTTTAAAGGCTCAAGCCATGCAACAAGAGCATGAATATTTTTTAACACACTTTATTGATTAGAGAATAAAATAAGTATTAAACAGCAACAAAAAAACAAGGGGATTCTGCAACGCGAGAGTTACTTGACAATGCAAGCCTAACTACATCAAATTATTCTGCTAATTTATATAAGTAAAACATACTTACACTAGGCCAAATGTCAGTAGGTCTAGACTCCTGAGACTTTCTTATTTCTTTTGTATTGCAGAAGAAAAATACATTATTTTCAAATGAAAAATTATTGACACTTCAGTTCTCCCCAACTAAAGTCAAAGGAAGGTTTGTCATTGTCTTAAGTGAAGTCAGAATCACACTATTGCAGTCCTATTTAGTGTCATAAAATTGTCAAGCTGCCAGTTTCCTGCTTGCTTGTTAATGGCCTTTTTTATGATATTTAAAGCACATAAATTATTTGTATAGTGATTTATTCTACTTTGCAATTAATTGCAGTCTTTGGAATATATTTTATCTTACACTAAGGTTTTATTTTGCATGCTGAGGTCATTATACTTTCATTTTTTATAGTGTTTGAAAGCTTTGCATTTGTTCAAAAGATGTAAGCGTGCTGGTAAATGATTGGATGCAAGTTCAGCGTTCTGCTTTCATCAGTTTATAACATTCAGTCAGTGACTTTGCTGAGTAGAGGTTTACATTTTAAGGCTTTTCTTTATTATTTGGTAAAGCTCCTGACACATTATTGCTAGGATTTCAGGTAGATCCAGTATTATAGCACTCCACATTTTTACTCTGTATATGCTATTCTTTATTTTCAAGGAATAACAAGAATAAAATGTGCATATAAAACCATGGTACATAATAAAACATATCACATTTACATGAAGATAATACTAGCATGAAAATATTAGTAGTTATAAATCCATCTCCAAGAAAAATGGCTATATTTCTCTGCATTCATCCAGCTGTTCATTTAATGGGAAGATACTTTCTCTAAATTGGCTAAGTTTTAAGGTCATGTATCTCCTTTTAATGGCTCAGTCTTTGAAGGAGCATTCTTCCAGTTTTTAAACTAGCTCTCAACATAAAGTCTTTTCTACTGTTTATGTGCATGAGGATGAAATTTGCATTCATATAGAGCTAAAACAAGGCTTATATCCTTTTGTCACTGAAGATGTGTTCTCACACTTTTAAGATGCTGTATGCTTTGTATGCTCCTGAGGTGCATTAATGTGTGAGCCAGGTCCACAGACATTACCTAATCAGCCAAAACCAGAGATTTTTAGTATCCATCTGTTCCTTGTATTTTGAGGTCTTCAGCAGGCTCCTGACCTTGCCAAAAGCTTGGCCATGTTTGGCATGAACACCAAAAAACTAGAAAAACATCTAAAATAAGATGTGTTACTCCTTGAGTAACTGCCAATAATGCATGGACAAAAATATAGCCTCCCAGGGGTCTTCAGTATGGGAGACATGTAATAGAGGTCCCATGGAACAGCAGGAGAGAGATACTGTCTTACTTATTATGCCATTATCAACAGTATTATATTCTTGTTTAAAGGCTCCACTGTACAAACTGTTGTACCTACACCTAGCCAAAGACAACTCATCTGGAAAAGCTGAAAGTTTAAATTGTAGGTTTTTAACCTTTCACTATTTGAGGCCCTTGTAAAAAATCCYCACTTTCACCAATATCAGTTTACTGACAAAATGCTTGCTTTCCCTTAGGCATCATTCACCACACCTGAGGGATTCACCACCACCTGTGGATCTCCCTGAGTCTACAAAACATGGTCTGAAAACCCCAAGCCAAAATCAAAGCAGAAAGAATGCAAGGAAGTGAAGTGTGGAAACGTTTCCTGATTTGCTAAAGTCACCAGAGAGTCTGTGTGATAGCTCAGGGCTGAACTCAGATCTTTAAAGTCTTAGCCTGTGCTTTAAAAACAACTTTGCTCTCAGCTCCCAGGAAATGTATGACTAGATAGTACCTTCTGGATGCTTCATTTAGGGTCCGTGAAAAGAGTTTGTCAATGATAGTCATCTCAAAAAGAAGTGTTCCAACAAAACACAGTTATATGTTACTCAGGTGTGCACTAATTTTAATAATTCATATACACATTTCTCTCTCTGGAGAATATGACCCAAAAGTAATGACTTGCCAGACAGAATTCCTTAATTCTCTTAGTCTGAGAGCAGTTAATCTGGTCATGAGTAAATATCAGTATTATCTAAAGGGTTTATACTGATGTGGATGGTATGGATGGGAAAACACTTCTTGTCCTAGCTGTTGATGTCCTACTGTAACTGAACTACAGTGTCTGGGTTTAAGTTTCATAAACAGTGCAGGAGTTTTCTCAGTAATTTTTATAATAAATATGAGTGACTGACAATATACCCCCGTAAGTGAGATCAATATTTACTCAGTGAACACATTTCTGTTTAGTAGTTTTTAAATGCATACATAAATTAATAGATCAGCTTGTTAACAACTCTGAAAAATAATTAGTTTGTTGATGTAAATTGTTACTCAGCAGGAAATTCAGGTCTGCAGAATAACTGCACAGTTTCAGTTGCTGACAGTCACAGTGCCTTAAATCAATTATTTCCTCAAGATCCATGATGCAGCTTATAGCTGCTGTTATTTCATTGAAATATTTTATTATTACTCTGATGGTAACATTTGCACTTCTTTCATAAAACATCCTGTAGAAGGGAACTCATCTCTCAGACACCAGACATAGGAAAATCTGCAAACAGAAACTCTCCTCAAAAGCACCCACTCCTCAAGCCTGTATCATAGGGTTAAAATTCAGAGAAGATGATGATAAACTTTGCTGAAAAATTCTTGACTCTAAGCTATGGCAGTTAGAGAGAGGAATTTCTGTATAATAAAGTGAATTTAGCCATGTGACAGCAACCGAGGTCTGAATGCTGTAGCAAATGGATGCTCTTTGAGTTATAGAAATTAAAGGTCAGTCATTCAAACACCAGTTATTTTAGTTGACTTACATAATTAGTAGCCATTACAACCTATTTCAACTGGCTGGTTAATATTTATTTACTTTTGCTTCCTGTCACTAGAGCAGCACAAAAATCTCAACACACTGATGCATCTAGCTGTGAAAAGCACCTACACTGTAATTAGGAGTGTCATTGCAACAAGGGCAAAGGCACCTCTGGTGTGGTTAGCCTGGGTACCTTTAGCAAGGATGCTTCGCAGTATGGGCCTGAGCACATAACAGCTACCTCAGCATGTACTCAGCAATTCTGCATAGGTTTCTCCAGTTTATGCTGAATTCATGGTGTTGCCCTGTGCTGTTGCTGATATCTATACCTGCTGAAATCATGCATCTGCCTTCATGAACATACCCATAGAAACAGAAATGCACCAACCTTCTCTTTTTAAAATGTTGGGTAAGGTTCACAAAGCTTGTCTGGTGGAGACCACTGGCTAAGGATATTCTCTGTCAACAGAAAGAATAAAAAATTGAGGCAGAAGTGCAAGTGCAAGAACAGTCTTAGCTGTGCTTTGGGGAGCACAGTGACTTGCAGGCTGTCCATGTTAGCTCACTCTGTGACCTATCTACTGACACTACTGTTTTGCAGATCCAGAGGAACCTTGTTCATGAAGACAGTTCAATTGCCTTAAATGAGACTGCTTGCATACAATGTATTTTTTTATATGATACAGACAGTTAAACTTTAGAAATTGAATTGCTTCTCTGGTCATGTGTCATAGATACAGTCAAATGTCCATTGGAAGAAACAGTGTGAACTCAAGTGCTGCACTTTACTGATGAGAACTTTCTATGAGGATGGAAGGGCAAGGCATAAAAATAGCTCATTCTTTAAAAAAAAATTATTTATTATTTGCTCTTTTTTATTTTATTACCAGGAGAAGATAAGCTGAAATAAATGATTTGGCTCATCTCCCCTTATCACTGCAATCCTTTCTTGGGCTCACTATTGATATAATTTATGCTCGTTTCTCCATTTACTGCCCTTTCCCTGTATCAGAGTTCAGCCTATACCTTGCTGATTAATTCTGATAGCTGAAAATAATATGGGGAGAATGTTTTTAAAGTAAATTATTACACAAAGAAGGTTTGCATAAAAATGAGGAGATTTTCCGTCACCATGATGATGTTTGCAAAGTAGCCTAAATTTTCCTTCAAATAGACATTAGCTTCTTAAATCCCTTCACCTTCACCTTCACCAATACAAGAACTGGAGTTACCTTTGCTGTCACCCCAAAAGACAAATGTATTGATAAGATAAGATGGAAAAGAAAAACAGTTTTGACTTGATAATTTTTCCCCTCAGTCAAACACAGGCAGAGAAGCAGCTATGAAAATGACTTAAAATAAACTTCCATGCCAGGGTCACATCTGTGCCCAGTTCTTGAAGGATGATGCTTGAAATGATGGGTGAACATGCTGGTCTCTTCTGGCCTTAAAAACCTATGAAATGGGGTCTCTAAGGTATAGGAAAGTGCAACTGTCTGTCTTTGAGGCAGCCAGAAGTACAGAAAAGCATGTCTGACTGCACCCTTTCAGGGCACATTGAAAGACCTCGAGGGAAGAATGGTAGCACCCTAAATGTAGTTCAGTCAGTGGGAGTACTGCTAACAAGAAGTTCTCAGGGTTCAAAGTGGCCTATGGAAGCAACAGAGGATGAAGCAGTCTTTGGTATTTTGTGAAAATTTCCTTCCCTAGCTGCTGGCAAGAGTGCTATGGGCTGGGGTAACTGTTTGGTCAGGCTGTGAAGCTTCAAAGTGAATGGCTGTCCTTGGGCACATTTGTGTTCAGTCCTGTTTGCATCTGAATTTGAACTGAAAAATCTGGAGATACACCCAAACCTCAGCCTCCCAGTGCAGGCCTGGTGGTCAGGCGCACAGAGAAGGGAGCCGTCGGTGTGGTGTGCGCTGATATGGCCAGCCGCGCAGCTGGGATGAGAAGCCATGTGGCTCCTGTCCCAGGCTCTGGGCTGACAGCAAGGATCTCCTGCCAGAGATGCTGGCTGGCCACCTTCTTTGTCCTGGCAGGCCACAGATTTGAAGGCATTATCCCAAAGCAATGGGAGATGGGCTGAGCCAGCTGAAATTTGGCCAGTTCAGGTTACACACCACTTTGCTACTGCAGAGCTCATTATGAACCTCACAGCCCTTTCTGGATCTAGGAGATAAACATGGAAATTCAGTTAAATGTACTGACTTATTAAGGGTGACTTATCTACTTTCAGGATTTAGTTTACTTTGGTTCTTCCCTGTCACAGTTAATTGTAGATGATTAAGGAAATGGGAGTCATCAGTTTTCTAGATATTAAGTGATGCTGCTTGCCCTGTGTCTGAGCTTAATTTTTTAGATTGGTAAGTGACTTCCTATTTACAACAACATTTCTTATTTTTAACTATTTTTTTCCAGATGGGTTGACAAAAGCACAGGAAAGTGAGTGTGCGTTTCCAAGGGCAGCACAAAACAAATTCAAATCTTAGATGACTACCACTAGCACTAAGGTCTTTGGAGTCTGAGGTAAAAACTCTGGCTCCACTGGAGTCAATAAATGGTTGCTTCTCGGAGTAGCTCATCCGAAACCCCAAGAAGGAGAATAAATTTTTGATTTTCTCGGAATCAGTGCACAGGTCCTAGATCAAACTGTAAATACTTAACTCACATCAGCACAGCAGGAGAAAACATCAAAAAAGTTCATCATGGTCATGTGTAAGTTAAAAAAAAAAAGAGGGAAAACTACACAAAAGTGAAGTAGCTAAAAGAATCAAATAAAATAGTTAAATGTTTGGAGGGGTGTGCTTTATTAAAATCTGAGAGTCAGTATATCACACCTATTAAAAAAAAAGATAAAAATGTAAAACCAGCAATGGAATAAAAGAGGCTATTGGAAATAAAGTATGCATCCATTTGAAAGTGGAAATCCCACCCAAAGGAGGATAATAAAAGACATCTTAAACTCATCCAAGTTGAATGTAGAACTCTAATGAGGCAAACTAGAAAAGGATTTTGAAGAGCAACTTCCTAAAGGCATAAAGTGACTAATAAGACCTTTCTCAGATACCTCAGAAACAGAAAGCCTGTTAGAAAGTCAATGGGCTGAGAGATGATTAAGGTGAAAATGGGATACTCCAGGAAGCTAGGGCCATGGCAAGAAAGCTAAATGAAAGATTTGCATCAGTGTTCTCTTCAGAAGAGATTACAGAGGTTTCCACACCTGAACCATTCTTCACAAGGGACAAGTCTGAAGAACAGTCTCAAATCAAAGTGTCAACAGAAGAGATTTTCAGAGCAATTCAATAAAAATGAACAGTAGCAAATCTCAAGGACCAGGTAGCATTCAACCAAGCATTCTAAAGAAGCTAAGATATGAGACTGCTAAACTGCTAATTTCTGAAATCAGCCTTGAAAACAGAGAAATAGAAAGTGGCGAATGTGATGCTATTAAAAAAAGAAAAAGTTTAAGGAGTAGAGCTGAAAAACTACTGACCAGTAAAATTGATTTCTGTACCAGACAAATTGGTACAGATCATAGAAAATAGAATTGGTAAACATCATTTTGCAGAGAGAAAACATGCCTCACAAATCCATTAACATCCTTTGAAGGAGTTAATGAGAATTAGGCTAAGGGTGTGCTGGCTGATATAGCGGACTTGGGTTTTTGAAAAGCTATTCACATCACCAAARGGTCTTAAAGAAATGAAATGGGGATGGGATAAAGGTCACATGGTTTAATACATGATTAGAAGAAAAGAAACAAAGGTTAGGAATAAGTCTCCATTTTACACAGTGGGCCCAGTTGAATCTCACGGGGCCCCTGCTGGGACCTGTGCTTTCTTATTTAGACTTGATATGGAAAAGGGGATGGAGCCAGGCTACGCTGTATCTCTGTAGCTTTCATATGTTTTCTTTGGTCAGAAAAACGATGCAATCTGAGTACAGATTCGGTACACAGGTTTTTATGATCACCAGGTCATTAGCAGGATTAGCTGAGATACTGGGAGTTGGCAAGCGGGCTTGCAGGGAAAGGAAGAAGAAAGTGTTTCTTCCTTAGGTTAGAAGCTGCAATAATGGTGGTCATCAGGGAACATACAACATATGCCTGAGACTTGACAGAGCTGGCAGATATTCCTTATGTATATGTCAAGTAAATTAAATATTAATATTGACCAACATTAGCAAAGACACATGTTGTCTGTGAAGACTAGAGAAAAAAACAAACTGCCAATCTGTAGGCCAAGCTGTTTGAATTATGGTACTACAGCGAGGAACAGTATTGTAGCAGCGAAATCTCAGATTTTCCCAAATTGCCGCACTCAAACAGTTTTATTAACCTCATGTATGACTCCAAAGCTCTCTTTTCTGTTAAATTTGGCAATCCAAGAAATCTAGGTAACTTTTTTTAGTGTAGGTATATGGAGATAGTTGAACTTTGAAAGCTAATCATACCCAGTCACATGTAGAAATGTTTATCTTTGCTTTAATTTAAAAGTGAGCCTGTTCAGACACTTCCAAACCTCAGTCTGTGAGAGCCTTAGGGCAAAGACAACCTTTGTATCAGCATGTAGGCACCTATGTTCTTTCTTTGATATTAAATAACTCTAACATTTCTCCTTCAGAGATGTTATGGTCCCATTAAACAAGATGTTGTTTTAAAATGTATCTTTCAAATAAACTGCACTATAACTGTTGCATACAATGATCATAACTCTGCACTAAGAATCTGTTCACAAAGTGTATTGATGATACTTTAGGATGTATTTCTAAGTCTTTTGCTCGCTTAACAGCCATTTTGGGGCATGGTGGTTAGCATGATTATGTATTTTGTACTTCCAAGTAGACACATAACAATCTAACAGCAAACCTCTTGTGTAAGAAATGCCTGTATCTCACTTTCAGTGGAACTATGTATAAGTAACAGGTAAATAAACCTTTGTATGCTTTGGTATAGGGTACTTACCTATAGAGTCACATACAGTCATACCCATTGTACTTCTTGTGGGGTGGTGGAGAACACGGCAGGTACTGTATACCTGCTTTGGGTTATCTGCCCAGGCAAACTCCTGTAAGGGGAAATAATGATTGATGAAAGTGAAATTAGTGATACACAACACAAAACTGTCCTGATAGCTATAAAAATCTACTCTCCCACTCTTACACAATGGTGAAGTTAATGAAATTGGTGAAATTAATGACTCCCTGGCACCTTTTAGCGGGACCTGATTGGTTTTTTTTCCTTTAGGATGGGGGTTTTTCCATCACTTCATTTCATTTTCCTGCATCTGAAAAACAATTCCCTTCAGACTAGCAACACCAAGATAAAACACCTCAAATCCATAGTCATTTTTTAAAATCATGCCCACAGAGATACCAACTATGCTGCCCAAATAAATCAGTGGGAGCCAAATCTGAAACTTCTGGAAGACCAGTTCTATCCAGCACATATATACTCCATAGTAAGTTTCTACCAATATGCCTTTTTGAGACTCAGGGCAGAGTTTCACAGTTCCAGCTCCTTGTGGAAGGAAGTCTTATACCAGTATCGTGCTCCAAGAAGTGTTTCACGGATGCAGTAGTGCAGTTACACAGATAGTACCCCTTTGGGAGAAAGTTATGTTTGCATCGTTGAATGATGACAACGGTTTGGTTGAGTTTCTATACTACTGTCCAGATACTCACTTAATATAAATCAGGAGGACCCCACTGGTTTCAATGTGTTGTCAGGTAAGGGAGTTACAGGAGGAAGTCAGTAGGCTACGCAGCATGCGAGAAGTGGAGCAAGAGATAGACAGGGTATTTTCAGAGACTGTGCAGCTTCGGGAGTCCCAACCCCCCACGGCAGTGGAGTTGCCAGAGGGCTCTGTGCCGTGTGAAACGGTACATCATAACATCGTAGAAGAAGGCTGGAAACTGGTCACTGCATGTGGGAGGAGAAAGGCTCCTACTCCTCCCGAAGACTTGCAGCTGAAGAACAGGTTTAGTGCCCTCCAGGATGAGGAGGAGATGGGCATAGCTGCAAGGGAAGTACCTGGGACAACAGACCCTGTGCCCTGCCGGAACGCCCGGAAAAAGC